>NW_013654448.1:0-21108 GCF_000499385.1 Eimeria necatrix
AGTTTATTTCAAATTCCACACTCTTGAAGTTTATTTCAAATTCCACACTCTTGAAGTTTACTTCAAATTCCACACTTCTGAAGTTTATTTCAAATTCCACACTTCTGAAGTTTATTTCAAATTCCACAGTCTTGAAATGCATTTGAAACTTCACAGTCTTGCAATGTTTCAGATTCCACAATCTTAAAATGCATTTCAAACTGCTGTCTTGCAATATATTTCAAATTCCACAGTTTTGCGATTTATTTCAAATTCCATTCTTGAAATGTATTTCAACTTCCAGAGTAAACTTCAAATTCCAAAGTCTTGAAATGCACTTCAGATTCCAGAGTCCTGAAATAGATTTCAAATTCCAGAACCCATTTCAAATTCAAGATCCTTGAAATAGACTTCAATCCCCATAGTATATTTCAGACTCCAGAATCTTGAATTTGATTTCAGATCCAGAGAGGGGGAAAGGGGAAGAGTTTGAGGGTTTTGTTGGGATTTGCTGCTGCTGCTGCTGCTGCTGCTGCTGCTGCTGCTGCAGGTGGAGAAAATGCTGAAGTCGCTGCAGCAGCAAGTGGAGAGTGCAGAGCTGAAGGGAACTTTGCCGCTGCGGAGTCAGCAGGTGACGGCGCTGCTGCGCTGCATCTTGGCTGCGCTGCAGGGGCCGGAGCAGCGGCAAGCAGCAGCAGCAAAGCTGCAGCAGCTGGAGCAGCAGCTCAAGGGCTTGCCGGGGCAGCAGCAGCAAACTCTCAAAGCTGCAGACGCCAGCAACAGAGAAGCAGAAATCCTCAGAAGTTGTGTTGCAAAGGCCGGCCCTTCTGTCTACGACTCCCTCGACGCAGCCATCAGAACTGCCAAGGAAGTGAGCTGCCAGTCTGCTGCAGCAGCAGCGCAGCAAAGCAGCAAACCGAAGCAGCAGCAAAGCAGCAACGCAGTCAACCTTGCTGCAGCAAAGCTGCAAAGCAGCAAGCCGAAGCAGCAGCAGCAGCAGCCTCTAACGCTCGCGAATTATCCCCTTTGTCCTTGTTTGAAGTGCAGCAAGCAGCAGCAGCAGCAGCAGCAGCAGCAGCTTCAAAGACATGAATTTCCCGCTTCCTCTTGTTTGAAGTGCAGCAGGCAGCAGCAGCAGCTTCTAAGACTCATGAATTTCCTCTTTTCTCTTTTTTGAAGTGCAGCAGGCAGCAGCAGCAGCTTCTAAGACTCGTGAATTTCCCCTTGTCTTTTTTTTGAAGAGCAGCAGGCAGCTCTTTCGGGCTTTTGAGTCGAAGTCGAGGCCTTGAGTTCGGACTTGTGCGCTGCAGAGCAAAGAGGCCTCAGCCGAAATTCAAGAAGCCACAGTGGAGTTCGCAGCAAAAGCCACTTCGGACTTGGAGGGCCAGCGGCACTTCATGTTGGCTTCCGTTTACGACTTGCAGCTGAAGCAGGAGGCGAAGCAGATGGCGGGGCGTTTCAAAAGTTTGTTGTATTTGCACAGACACGTGGACCTCGCGGAGCGCAGAAAAAACGAAAAGAGCGAAGCTTTCAAAACCCTTCTTGCAGTTTCTCGCCAAGAGGTCTTCGAACTCCAAGAAGGACACAGCAGCAAGGTTCTCGAGTGGCAGCAAAACGCTCTTGTGCAGAGAGTCAAGGAAGACGACAGGTGCTGCACTTTGCTTTTTGTTTCTTTCCTTTTGCTGCTTTGCATGCAGCAGCAGATGCATTTTCTTACAAAGTGCTGCTCCCAGCAGCTCCCAGCCTCCCCAAGGTCTCAAGCAAAAAGACAAATTCAAAAAGAAATTCCCTTTTGTCTGCAGAATGCTGAAGGAGCTCTCAGGCCCTCTCGGCCGGGCCTTCCAAGAGGTGCTTTGCATGCACTGACATGAACCAAAAAAGAAAACATGTATTTGCAAAATCTGAGTTTCCAGCTTTCACTCATCAGTTCGAAGACGCGTTTGCTTCAAGAACTGAACCTGCAGATCAGCACCGCTGCATTTCCCGTTTTCTGTTTTTGTTTTTAGACTAGCAAGTCAGCACCACTGCATTTTCTGTTTCTTGTTTTTGCTTTAGACCTGCAGATCAGCATCTCTGGATTTTCCTTTTTCCGTTTTTGTTTTCAGACCATGGCCGAGCTGCTGACAGCGCGAGAAGACGAAATTTCGTCCATGGTGAATAACCTCTCGGGCTCTGTGGGTTCGATAGTGCAGCAGCGGTGTTCGAAGCTGACTGGCAACTGGAGCCAGTCTTCTTACACGCGGAAGGCTTTGAAGGAGTTGAAGGAACTGAAGCAGCAGCAGGAGTCGCAAATAAAAGCAAAAGCAGATCAGCAAATGGAGCTGCTGCGCACATCTCTGCAAGCTGCCCACGACGCTGCTGTGCGCCACTCCCGCGTGCTTTCGGAGCGCGAGCTCGCGGCGCTCACGAAGCTGCACAAGGCTTTCAAGAAGGAGCTGCCGACTCACCACGCAGCAGCAGCAGCAGCAGCAGCAGCAGCAGCAGACACGCAGGCCGAGGCTCTCGGCGCTGCTCGCAGGTGCAAAGGAAGTTCCGGAAAGATCGTCACTGAGATGTTCTCTGCATGCTTTGCAAACGCAGACTCGCAGGACAAGTCCTCTCCAGCCCAGCCCCCCCTCTCCTTCGACTCCGACAAAATCGACGCAATTCGCAAAGAAGCTCTTGAAAAACTTGCTGCAGCTTTTGCCCGCCGCGAAGAACTCCACAAACAGGCGGAGGCGCAAAGGCTCGACCACCTCGAGAAGCACCGCCAAGCAGTCTTGAAGTTCATCACGGAAACTTCGAAACTCGCCGTGAGCCTCGCTGCCAGGGCCCCGCCCTGCAGCCCCACTGCGTGGCAGCAAAACCCGCATGCATGCACGCGTGCATGCATGCACGCGTGCATGCATGCACGCATGCATGCATGCACACATGCATGCATGCACGCATGCATGCATGCATGAGGGCTCCGCGGGAAGCCGAGAAGTCCCCGCTTGGAAGTGGGGCTGCGCATGCAGTGCGGTGTACGTACAGTCGGACCGCGCGCGCAGCGCCGTCAGCAAAGTCGCAACTCTTGCGGAAGCAACAGCAGCAGCAGAAGCAAGTCTGGGGGCCCCCCTGGTGCGGCACATGGGTTTGTCTCGAGCTTTTGAAGATTTGCTGCAAGTCCAGGCGCTGCCAGACAGCACCCGCAGCAAAGTTCTGACTCTGAGACAGAAGCAGCAAGCCACTTTCCAGGCTGTCCTCGATGCCCACAACAAAAAGCTCCAACTCGCCCACTCCACTGCAGTTGTGGGCCTCAAGCGCACGTAAGTCTAAGTCCAGTTTTCTGCGAAAACACCCACGCCCCGCTCTCCACTTGGGGCTATTTAAAGTCATTTTCGACCTGTTTCCTATAAGCCTCATCCCGCAGCTGCACTAGCAGCAGCAGCAACAGCAGCAGCAACAGCAGCAGCAGCAACAGCAGCAGCAGCAACAGCAGCACTGTCACCTGCCAGCTTGGGGCGAAGACACGTGCATGCAAAAGACTCTCATTTTGTTTTATTTGGACGGCACGCCCCTCCTTGGTTTCTAGATTTACATATGCGGTGAAGTGCTCAGCATTCTGTGTTTGTGAGCTCCACTTTATGTTGAATAAATGATAAATTATTTGGCACATTGTCAAGTAATTCTTCTGCGAGATGCGTTCATTTTATTATCCAAGACGTTGACGTATGTTGTTTAAATTAGTTACAATTATTTTCAGTTTCATGCCCCCGGCTTGGTCTCAGGTGGGGACAAGAAAGCAGCGGAACTCCTTTGTCAATTCTGCGCTTTTTGTCTTTCTCCATGTATTTGCTTTTGTATTTGTCTCTTTTTTCTCTCAGAAACAATCGCTACATAGAGGGACTGAAACAAGCCATGTACAAACACCGAGAAGAGACAGAAGAATTGGCCAGGCAGGCGTTGGAGAAACTCGCAGAAATCCACAAAAAAGATATCGAGGAAAGGACTCAACTCAAGACTCTTTTGGCCAACGTGCGAAATGCATTTAAATATATACATATACACATATATATATATATGGTTATATGTATAATATGTAATATATTATATCTTATATATATATATACGAGGCCCCACCCGTTTCTAGCACTACGTTGCACAAACTAGTTCAACATATACTTTCGTAAATATGGACAGGTGCACTTGTGCAACTGTCCATATTGAACTCGCATAGTTGTGCATTTAAATATGCAAATATATATACCTGTGAATTCACTCCACTTCAACTTCAAATATGACACATAAATGTTTGCAAGACGCACTCCGTTGCATGTTTGAACAGAGCATTTCTGAAGCTTTGGTGCTGACGGCAGAGGCGGAGGCGCGCACAGAAACCTGCCAGAAGCAGCTAAAGCTCCTCGAGGGATATAAAAGCCATCAGTATGACTCTGCAGAGCTCAAGTCCAGACTGGACGAGGCTGCTGCAGAGGAGCAAAGTCTGGTCAAACGTGCGCAGGTAAACAGCACTTTTGCTGCAGCACTGGTCAACACGGAAGAACAAACACAACAACGAGGAGAAACACAAATATCGGAAACACGAACACAAAAGTTTAAGTGAAGCTGCAACTACAATAGGGCATCTGCACTTATGCATTCGCCCGCTTACTTCTCTCATTCATGTTTGTGGCGCTTCTGCACCGAAAGAATGCTCCCAGTTCTGCATGTCTGTGATCTTCTTGCATGCGCTGCGTTGACATAATGGAGCACAAAGCTGCACACTATAAGCGTGCATGCATTGCCGGTTTATTTCAAAAGCACACTTTTCTCGCGCGGGTCAACTCTTGATGGTTGGTTGCTCATTGGGTCTATCTGCGCATGCATTGGCTGATTGCACTTCTTCTGGATATATTCATTGCCTCTAACGGCTTTCAACCAATTGTTCTAGAGTTCAAACTTAGGATGAAAACACAATGTTTTCGTACCACTGATGAAGCACGCCATACGATGTGGCACAACACTGGAGCTCAGCCGCTGGGAATCCAGGTTCACTTGCAGCCTGTCACTTCGGGCCTCCATGAGATGAATGCTGGCTGCAGGAAGAAGAAGAATCGCGTCTGGAAGACCAGAAAACAGCCTTTGAAATGCTTGGCGCCAAGGAGATGGAGCTGGTCGAACTGCTGCATGCGCATCAGCTGCATGTCAGTGACAGCAGCCACATGGAAATAGCCGCGGCAGAGCTCCATGAAGCAGAGGTGCACAGCGCCACAGAACGCATTACAGAGCTGCTGCTGCAGCACGCCAAGACCCAGTCCGCAGCAATATTCAGCATTGTCGTAAGCAACCCTAGCCGCAGACCCAGATATTCTTGAAATGATCAATGGCGCAAGCCGAAAAAAACAAGGCAGGCAGTTATGCTTTACACAACCACTGAAAGCTTGTTTATACTCACTTAAGTTCAAAGTTTCACCCGCACAGCCAGGTATTCATGCCTGCACTCTTGTCAAACGCATGCAGACTAGCGGTGCTCCCGCGGTGGAGGCCGACGTTGCTGACTACTGCGCGAGCTGGGAGAAGGTGCTGGCCACCTCAGCAGCAACCAAAGCCGAAGACCAGCAGAGGCATAAAGCATCCAACACCGACCGCATGCATAGCCTTATGAAGTCCCAAGAAGCCCAAAACCTGACAAGGCGCAAGCAGCAACTGCATGTATCCCACGAGATCATCGAGGCACGTCCTGCGGAACGCATACACTCTACAGCTTACTTTAATGCATTTTGGAGCCTTGCATTCAACTGAACTGAATCAATTCAATTGAGATGCTTCTGTATATCATAATCAGTTTAAGCAACAGTTCATTCAAACTGCCGAAAGTACTAAGGCCAGAACTCTGCAAAAAGCTCCACAACTTCAAGTGCACAGCATACAGCAAACACAGCCACAAAACAAGCATGCGCATATAGATTTGTTCATTTGCCTAGATGTTCGGTTGCCTGCTGTCTGTTCATATTTATCTTCTCCTTGTGTCTGATCGTTGTTGCATATTTCAGTTGCAACAGTACCAGGGTCCGATGGCGACAGAGAAAAGCCGATTCGTGAATGACTTGTTGCACCAGCTGGCCGTGTACCAAGCGAATGCAGACTTCGAGGCGGGGAAAACGGCTTTGGACACGAAAAACGGCGAAGAGCTGAGGGCCGTGGAGGCCGAGCTCGAAGAGCTTGAGGCCCTGAGCAAGCTCGCTGCGGAGCCAGCGAACTTCAGCCAGGCTGCTGCTGGCTCAGCAGACGGAGCCGATGAGGCTGCACAGGCTGAAGACTCAGGAGAAACTGATGGAAAGGTCCGGGGCAGCGCAGAGGATCCAGAGGCATCCGGTGCAGAGAAGCAACTTGGGGAGGACTCTGCTGCGGGCCCCACCAGCAGCGGAGAAGCTGGAGAAAACGCAGCAGGGGCGGGAGAAGGACAGGAAGGTGGTGAAGAATTGCAAAGTGGCAGAGATGCGGTGGAGGAGAAGCGGCGGCAGCTGGAACTTGCGTTGGCCGCGGGAGATATAAAAGGGGCTCAAGCGCATCTCGTTGAGATCTACAAGCAGCGCATGAGGTACGCCGAAGAAGAAGCTGATCGGGAAAGAATGCTGCAAGACCAGCGCACGCAGCAGTTGCTGCAGGAGAGGCGGCAGCGGCTGCTTGAGAAGAAAGCCCGGCTGGAGGCGGAACGGCAGCAGGCCCTGGAAGAACTGGAGAAAGCGAAACAGGAAAAGCTTGACAAGCTGCAGCAAGAGCTGCAGCAGGACCTTGTGGACTTTTCCATAGAGTTCGAAGTCGAGCCGCACGAACTTGACAAGCTCGCTCGCCAACTCTGGACAGAATCCCACCAGCGCTACCAGAAACAGCTGCGGGAGCTTGAAAAGAGGCAGGCACAAGACACGGAAAGTGGCTACGAAGCATTCCTCAAGGAGTGGGAATCAAACCACGACGGAGAGGTTGAAGTAAGTCTACACAGTGCAGGCAACAGCTCCTGTCTGCACGTAGATATTTAATGAATTTTAACTATGAAAAGAACCATACTGAAGAATTTTTGTATAAAAATGTACAGTTCACCACGGTACAAATGTAGTAAGCAGTCATATAGGCAGAGCTGAAGAGAAGTTGAACAGAATAGAGGAAGAGAAGCTTTGCTGCTTTGCCTGCTGGTCACAGGCTGAGCTTCAACTTAGGCATGTGGCCTGGCGGGCAGCTGCGAGAGAATTGGAAGACCACCAGCTGCACGAAAAACACGAACTCGAAGAGTCATGGCAAACGGCCCTGGAGGGTGTGTTGAGCTAGCATTGAATCCTGCGTGTCATACTTAGGTAGCATATGTGTATGTTCGTGAATTTGTTTAAGTTACGCTTTTCCACATTGTATCCCACGAAAGTTAATTGGTCCCTGAACTTCTTGCCTGCCGTTTTCAAATTTCCACACCTGACTGTAGGCAAATCTTCTAGAGAAGGAATCGCTCCAGACAACACTGTTTCCCCTAGTGATCTCCTCAGGGCTTCTCTCAGCGGCTGCCATAATACGCACTGTCTGTTTTGAGGCCAAACATCATGTCTTCAGGAAAGCTTAAAATGTTGGCTGCAAAGGGGAGCGAAGCAGCGAAGGAGTATCTCGAAGAGATAAAAGAGAGTCAGTTCATCAAAAGAAGCTCGGCATGCAGCGTTCTGGACATTCTGCATGCAGCCGCCAGAGGTCTTATAAGTTAATCGTGAACGACTTTGTGCATACACGCTTCTACTTAAGGTACACAAAGCATCTGTGCGTAATGGACTGCAGAAAGGAAACAAATGAGTGAAGTCTGGCAGCAGCGCTTCCAGCAAATTCGGCAAGAGCAAGCGGAGGCCCAGAGAGCCATAGAGGAGAAGCAGGCAGCGTACAAGGCTCAAGTGGGAGAGCGCATAAGAGCCGTTGAAGTGAGGGTTTTGTTTTTTAAAGCGAGTGCATATAGCTTTTCAGGAATAAGTGAAAAAGCACGCGTGCACACATGTCCATGCACTAATCAGTTTTGGATACAAGGAACGAGTCCAAATAGCGTTTGCCAAGTGCCCGATGATTGAAACATCAGCAATGAAAGATCAGCAAATTTCCAGGGGTCTTGGCTTTTATGCAGCATCCGCTGGTGCTTGAAACCTCATTAATTCCTGTGTAAAGTTTCACCGAATTTCTTCCCTAGTTTTTTCTGCTCACTAGAAAAGTACGTAAAGTGCATATGTTGTAGTGCAGTGGGTACTTCGCATATGTGACAAATGAAATATTTACAGGAGCAGTGGGCACAAAAGCTGCGGGATCTCAAAGACGAAGAGTGGACGAAACTTCAGCAAGTGCAAGAGCTCGCGGAGGCGGGCATAAAGGAACGCCGAATGATGATTGCCGCAGCCACGGAAGCAAGAATGAAGGCAAGTAAAGGGGAAGGAGGCGAGGCCGGAGGCCCCACGGGGGATACAATGCACGACCGGTTGCTAAATGAGCTGACGGCAGATCTGCGTCAGCTGGAACGCGCTCTTCAAGCCGAGAAAAATCGCCAGCAAGCGAAATATCAGGAGAAACTCCTCAAGAGGATGCAGCAAAGAAGACGCCGCATCCTAACTGACGCAGCGAAAGAGCAGAAAGCAATGGCTCAAGATGCTCTGGAGCATCAGGCCCAACTACTGACCCAGCAACTCCACCAGCAACGCTTCCTCTTTAGTCGAGCAAAAACTAAACAAGTCAGTCACCCCAATGTAACGGCCTGCTCAGCGGCTCCTTGTTTCCTGTGCCAGTTCCACTTAATACGTAACACATGCGAATACTGAAGCAGGTCAAGTAGCGACGCAACTCTGAATTCCACCTTAGACCTTAAGCATATGCTCTTATCAAAAAAGAAATCTACTCTCCAGATCCCACATTTTTCTAGCGTTTAAGCTGCCGTTATTGGGTGTTCTGCCCGCACTGCACTATAGGTGGCGCTCAAGTTCTCTCACCAGTGGCTGGTACAAGCCCGGCAAATGCTGCGAGCTCGCGCTGAAGGTGCTGAAGAAGATGAACAGAAGTTGCACGAGCTGTCAGAGAGAGAGTTTATGAAACGCTGCAACCTCATGCGGTAGGCATTTGTTTGTGTATGTCCCGTGCACTTCAACAGTCAAGAGCTGATAGGCACAACGAGCAGCACTCACACTCCCCAAATTGTATTGGTCTGAGCTAAAATGAAGGAGACTTGGAATCTTCTTCTGATTAATAAGCTTCTCTCTGGTTCCGTTCTGTTTTGCGAACACTCCAGCAAGACGCTTGCGAAGAGCATGAAACAAGTTGAGTCTCTCGTTCGGGGTCTTATGCCAGACAAGAGTTCGCGAGACACCCCAAGAGGCGATGAAGGTCAAACAATAAGACAGGACCGGCAAGGCCAAGCAGCTAGACTGGCAGTGTGCCTTCAAGAGGTAAGGAACCGCAAGCTATCAGCTAACCACACCTTAGAGAGACTGGCTATCAGAAATATAGACCAGCGAATAATGTAAAAGACAACGCTTGCTGTGCAGCTGCCTATTTTTTGCACGTCATATTGACGACTATAGAGCGATTGTGCAATGCTGGTGTGCCGTAGGTATCGACTTCTGCCACGCAGCTCAACGTCGTTCAGCGAAAATTCCTCAACTCTCGCACATGAAGCACTCCTGCACAATTTTGTACTATTTCTAAGCCAACCTCTACGGTGCACAGCACCTTGTGCACATGACTCCTGTTTCGTATTAGAACATAGTCTTTGGCTTTTGTTGACACTGACTTCCCCGGCAGCAGAAAATGCGAGAGTTATTCTTGTGCCCCTGATGAAAGAGTCATGTTCTGTATAAGGCTTAGACTGTAGTTCATATTTACACTGACTTTCCCTGGTGGCAGAAACTGCGGGCGTCAACTGTGTGACCCTGCGGACACAGCCTATACGCGACGCGATTGGTGCACCTGTTTGCTTTCGGTGCAATCTGGCAGCTAGGCATTATACTTGGCAGTTAGCCGTGTCTATTTAGCTCTTTTGTTTTCCTTATATAAAAACTATTACTTTTTCATTGTCAAAAGCTTGCGTGGCTTTCTACATAAACTATGCCATTGACTTAGCTTCAGAATAATAGTCTACACTGCTGCCCCAGTCACGCCGGTACAAAAAGAGGCTACAGAGCGACGGTAGTCCCCTAGTTGTAAAGCACGTCATGCTGACATGAAAATCCGCACGCCTTAGCTTGCTATTGTTGAATATCTCAGAACTGAAAAATGATGCGGACCTTCAGTACTCCCAGTTACAGTGCAGTTAACTAAACGCGTCGTTTGCATAATTGGAGGCCAGCGTTGAAAAGCCTTCTGCTCAAACAAAGGCACCTTCTGGTCACTCCACTCCGTCATTTCTGTGCCAGATCTCCAAAACGGAACTCTTCATCAAATCAAATAGATCAACACATCTCAGTTGTCCGCGCGCGCTAGTTCGATAAGGTAGGGGCAAGCATAACCTCCACCAGCTACATAAAACAGCAATGTGCCATTGGGGCTAGATTCGTGAACTCATACGCTCAAATTAATTTTAGTTGGCCACGAGATACATTGTCTGGATACGTTGGGCATGAAATATCTCGCTGTGCTTGACACGGACGAACATCTCGCAGAGAAACAACTTATTGGGTTCTACGTAAATGCCATAAATTATATTCACAGTCTGAAATATTTTCAAACGAATCGTATGGCGTATGGCGTCGGTCCAAAGCCCAAACGCTTTGCACTGTGTTGCCCAGCATGCTGCTTGTGCGGAAGGACGACCTGCACGTCACACTGACGCCCGCATGCACTTCAGCGTGGTTACAGGCATTTTCCTGTTCAAAAAATTGAATGGTTCGTGAAGGTGAAGTTTATTTTGCTCAACACATTCGAGAACGACAGAAGCCCCGACAGTCTTGCTCACGAGTATGTATGCCAGTGCAAGGGCTGTCGCTCTCAGGCTCGGTGGAAAAATGCGACTTTCTTAGATGAACTACAGGACCAACTTTTCTTGCAAACATTTTCACTAACTTATATTTATCATTAAATTGGCACATGCATTAGATCCTCTAGAGACATGCTGAACATCCTTGCTGTCTCTCTGCATGCTAGGGTCACCTCGGTCATTCCTATGCTACGATGCATAAACAATACCAGTGACTCTACATCATTCTGGAAAGTTCAGATGTCCGTAACTCGTGTAGACTGGGAGAAAACCCCGCCGTGCATTCAGAGGGCAGGGGAGACACCTGAGTTTGAATCGCCTTAGAACTTTCGCGCTAAAAAAATGAGCGTGAGAAGCCTCCTCGGGTCCTTCTTGGCCTTCGCTGCATGCCTACTTCCACAGATAGCCTGGACATGGTGCCAATTAGATGGATTTGCACTAGGCAGGGGAAAAAGGTTGTATCTACTGAAAACTGGAACTGCACTTGACTGCTCAAGCGCCTGCAAAGCGGTGTCGCGCTGTACACATTGGTCTTTTGACAGCGGAAGGCACTATTGTATTTTGAGAAGCGATGACCCAGCATACAAAATACTCATCCGCAAGCAGGATGATGCCATCTCAGCAACAAAGGACTGCTTACAGGCGCTCTCATGTACGTCGTGTAGTACTAGATTAGCTGGATAGAGCTATGGACTCTACTAAATGTAAAGTGTGCCGAGTAGAAGCATAGACTTTCCACCAGTTTTGCAGATGTAGCGATCGAACGCAAACTGTTTCAGAACTGCCTAGGCATTAGCGTAGTTTGCCTCCCCCGCACGAAAAAGGTCCTCTATGCAGCTTTTGCTGCACAAGAAACTCTTCCTGTTTTTGATGTTGTTTAATTTAGTGACGAATGGAGGCAAATCCTGTTTTTCTGATGGGTGGATAATCTCTCCAACTGAAGCTAGCGGCATTTCACGACAAGAAGAGCATCCTTCTGCCCTTCTTCGTAGTGATACTGCGTCCAGCGCAGAAGGCTGCCAGCGCCTTTGCCAGGGATCCGGAGAACGCTGCGTGCTGTGGGAATGGGATGTGCTACAGAAGCACTGCCGATTATGGGGGACGGGCATTACTCTACGCAGAGTAGACAACCTCCCTTTGGGCTTGTCGGCGTACTCGTCTCCTTTTGATGAAGATGAGCCTGTTGACACTACAGGTGCTCAAAACAAAGACGACAGAATGAGGAAGAGGCTTGAGTCGATGAGGGCTGTTGTGGGGCCAAGTGTTTGTGCAGAGGAATCATTCGTACAATTCCGCGAAGGCAGTGAAGATGTACTGCGTGCCGCGCAATGCACGTTCCCGACAGGTACAGAAAGTGACCCCGTTCAAAGCTCGGTGTATTGCAGCGCACACTTTTGAAGGAGCAATCTTGCAAATATGAGCTTGATGTTTTTGATGCCGAAGAAATCCAGGACGCTTGGATACAGTAGTGCCGACTCTCGAGCGGCTTTTGCGATAATCATACATGACAGTTAGCCAACCACTGTATGCTTCTTAGAAATAATGGACAGAGCTTAGTGCTGTGGAATGCCGAACTTGACGAACATATGAGCATTAGCAGCACCTCGGAACTAGCATTTCAAATTCAGTTATTTTCACTGGTGACTCGAGCACAAGCGCGCACAGCTCTAGAACTTTCTAAAGCGTCTGTGAAGCACACTCAGGCATCTTCGTTATGGAGCACAAGCGGCGTGCGAAGAAATCAGACAGGCGCCCTAAAAGAAAAACAAAAGAGATCTTGTGCATGTCCGTTCAGTAAGTTCGTTTCCGTGGTTAGTGATGGAGAATTTTGTAGTTGGCACCTCTACTGCGACAATAAAAGATGTCGGATCGTCATTTTCATACGATGGTAGAGTCGACGGGCGCAACAGGTATGCCGTCATATTGAAATCAGCTGCAAGTACATTAAAATACGAGGAGGCGGATAACTCCATGACGCAAATATACCATAACGCCCTACCCACAACCGCAATGTCAGGCGTTCTTGTTGGAGTTGACAGCAAAACCCCTTACTTGAATGCTACAACGGACAGAGTCGCCTCCATAAACGAATGCCAGACGCTGTGTAAAAATACGAGCGGATGTCAGTTCTTTACGTTTTACATCGACGGGCGTTCTGGCACAAACTGCGTTCTCAAATCTACTGTGCGCCTGAATGAAGCGTTTATCCATCCTGTTGCCGTCACTGGAGACAAAACAAATACTACTGCTCTAGCAAGTCAGTACACAGGATTAGTCGGTCCCTTCTAAGATTTCACTATCCTCCTCCTCTCTGCATTAGAATTATTTTCTATGTACATATATCACGCCAATTCTCCGTGGAGAGACGAGATCTTATGTGCTATTACGAAGACCACGAGGAACTGCAGAGTGATACGTCATCATATTGCTTCTGTGCCTGTGCCTCTACTTTGTCCGCAGTGCGCGGTATGAAATTTGGATATGAAATGAAGAGCAGCACAATCGTTGCGCCTTATAAAGCTTCATCTTCAGGTTATACGTACAGTGAGCTCCTCACGATGAGCTCACGCGTGGATCAGCTGGCCAAAGAGGCGTGTACTCTGCTTGGAACTAACGGATACGCAGTTATAGACTATATGAGCCGGACGGCTCATGCAGTCCCGGCAAGCGATGCCGTGGAGAGATACATGCCCAGTTTCAACTATATTGACTGCAGCAAAGTAAACTGAACCGTTTCGATTATTCTGCTAGGCGTCCTATTATCTGGTCACCGGGCTCTTATATGTAGACAGTGTCTTTCTTCCTGAGTTCTAATAACCCGAGAAGAAAGACACTGTCTACACATAAGGGAGTATCCCAACCGTATCTGTACAAGGTTTTTCGGCTCACCCTTACAGACTACCTTAGCAAAAAATTTTTCGAGGTCCATACGCTTGCTGCGTCATCTGCATTTAGCCCCTAGAGTGAGCTGACACAGTGGAGCATTCATTCTTCCTACACAGTAGGCCTTGTTGGGCCACTACTCGCTATTTTATTTCATATGCTGTGGAATTGGATCCGGTAATTTCCCACTGAGCGAACAATAGATTGTAAGAGGCATCTACGAAACCTTCAGGCGCTGCGAAATTAAAGAGCAGCGGAGAGGAACGCAGCATGAGTAGGGTTGTACGAACTATAGTATCAATGAGCGTGCTCGCAGGCACCGATGTGGGAATTCCGTTGAACCTTGGAACCGCACCACCGATGGAGTTCAGCCATTAGTCACAGGGCTAGGAAGGGGAAATCTGCTCATATTGCAGTAGTGCTGCTTAGTTGAGATTCTTTCGGGGTAGGCCTTGTTGGGCCACTACTCGCTATTTTATTTCATATGCTGTGGAATTGGATCCGGTAATTTCCCACTGAGCGAACAATAGATTGTAAGAGGCATCTACGAAACCTTCAGGCGCTGCGAAATTAAAGAGCAGCGGAGAGGAACGCAGCATGAGTAGGGTTGTACGAACTATAGTATCAATGAGCGTGCTCGCAGGCACCGATGTGGGAATTCCGTTGAACCTTGGAACCGCACCACCGATGGAGTTCAGCCATTAGTCACAGGGCTAGGAAGGGGAAATCTGCTCATATTGCAGTAGTGCTGCTTAGTTGAGATTCTTTCGGGTTTCTTTAGCTCCTGTTTACGATAAAAATAACAAGTGGTTTTTTGAGCGACCAATCCGTGGCTTGCCTTCACATGAAGCGTTTTGCTAACGATGCCCGCAACTACGTGGCAGATTTAGTGGGTGCAGAGGCTCCCTGATTTTATGTGCCACTAAGCGCATCCTCCACGGCCTCACTTCTAACGTACGCCGACAGTGAGGTAATTTGCCTTTTTAGTTCTTTTTCGTTTATGCCATAATTTGGGCACTTTGTCTGCACTGCGTTGTAGCTCTTCGCGAACAGATACACTCCATACGCTATTTCTCAGGAAAGTCGTGAACTGCTTTTCTGTCTCATCACTGCACTACTGCTGGGAGCGAAACAGATAATTAGGCAGTGGGCAACAAAAGGAATTATCTCTATCGTATTGGTATAGGACAAGCAGCAGCCGCTTGCGCTCCGTGAAGGGAATCGATATGCTGCAGAGAAGTGAAAGTCTCTCTAGCTGACTTTTTTTACAGTTCCCAAATTTCAAGCCAATGCCTAGAGGCGTTACAGCGGTTTTTGTTTAAATTTTGTTAGGCTTTGAAAGCACCTCCATGATACTAGCAACTATACACCACCGCTAGTTACAAGCAAGGACATCGCATTCCTGTACATACTAGTGAAGAAACGAGATCTCACAGGAAAACTAGCGATGATTGTCATTATGAGGATTCATTTTCTTAAGGTGCACTCAAGTGTTGTTATTTTCTGCCGAAAGGCTCCGTTCAGTACAGTCGCCACTCTGCCCCAAAAGTATGAATTATTGAAGTTATATTCCGCTCTGAGACTAGTTACAATTTTTCTCAATTATAAACAAGTTTGAATTTAATACAACGGCGATACACTAGTAGAGTGCTAAACCGCAATCCTACACTGGTTTATTTTTATTGATCAAATGGAATTTTGCTAGCCTTTCTTCCCGGAGGGAGGTGAGTTTGCAGCATTATGAAACGAGACACTCGCCACGAAAACTGGCATCCCTAACTGCTGCATGTGCTTTCCAGCCATTTCATGAGGGACATAACGGTGGGATTCTTCACGGTGTTACATTCGCAGTAATGATGCACTGGAATACGAGTGGGGCAACTGGCAACGTTTACCCAGAGCTCACTGGCTGTACGTTTTGTGCGTTTGAAATGAAAATTCCCACGTGATTCGCCCTTCTAAATATCTTGGTTTGCGCGAATATTGCTAGAATCAGTACTGGCTGTAAACTGTGTCACTTGGTCCAAGTTAGTTTGTTGGCTCGCCGCTCTCACCATAAAGCCTGTAGCCCATTGTAAAACTTCACCTAATGACCCTTCACCTGACCCAATCCTCATCCCTTTGCTTGATGGTGCGTGCCGAAGCAGCGCAAGCATGCTGAAAACGCTGAAAATGCCACCCAAAGGACAAGGTCCTGAAGGACAACCTGCCGATTTCCGTTATGAATTCCAGCTTACTGCATTCGTTCTGAACTGAAAAATTTATTAGATATTGTGGCGCTGTTGGGAAGCTAACGACAACGCACGACCGCTGAAATCAAAGACTTGACGAGGACACGCTGTGATTTCAGCACGTCATTGAGTACCCCTGTAGCTAGAAGACAGAGTGACGTATATCAGAGGAGTGCAGATATTTTTCTTCACCAACAGCATTCTTGGAATGTCCTAGTGATCTGCATGACGGAGAATTCTCAATAAGTGTTATGCGCAGATATTACAATAGGGCTTGCTGGTGATCGTGAGGGTAGCCAGCCGATGAACAATAAGAGCTTAACATGCTGAACAAGAGCAGAAGCTTCATACTAGTCACGAAGTAAGGCAATATATCAGAAAAACGGCATGTGTAAACTAGAACTGTCTGTGATCACCCTAAGACTCGGGCTGGCGATAACGGCGGCGCCTGTAGTGAACAGCTGGCCTACACTGTTACTGCGTATGGTCCCTGGGCTAGTCTGAGTAAGTGCACACTCTGCATATACTATCTAAAATCCATGATTCTCGCCAACTACTACTGTATACCCTAAATAGCCATATACGACTGAGTTCATATTATTGAAAGGTAAGAAAAACCCAAAATAATAGAACTGACTGTTGACCCTCGCTGAGGGTCATTGCCTGAGTCACGGCACCAACCTCGCATCCAGCCCCATACCCTGTGCTGGCGAGCGAGCACCCTATTCCCTTTTATGATTTTCTAATATCCAATGGTGCCTTATACCTTAAAATATTCTATATTATTCATGCCCTTTCGCGCTACTAAGCCTCGAGGGGTGGTGACGAAGGTCAATTGTAGTGCCTGGCACTACAGCGCTGGTTGCACCGCCCCAACCGGATCAAAGAAGAGAAACCATGATTGGAGACCTTCTTGAGAGTTCTGTGGACAAACGCTAAGGATGAAGGTTTATTGATTAATTAGTATTGTTGAATGAGATATGAGACGAATGTAGAGTGTCTGTCACACGGGCGCACTATTCGTGCGTCACGCGGTAACGTAGTAGCAGCACAGAACGCTGTGCACTGCAATAAGCTTCTTCATTTCGTAGGTCATGAAGTACATAATCTTCCTGTGAACTACTGCGCTCTTTTCTGCATAAATACAGCGAATACACTGTTCGGAATACACTGTTCCTCATGAATCATTAGATTCAGTCATGCTTTGACATTTTATTCCTGTATTGTAATATGGAAAGGAATTTTTAGTAAAGTAGCAGCTACACAAAGAAAAATAAAGCTAGCCCAGCTTGATTGTAGCAGCTCCGTGCAAAACCAGGCTGCTTTCGTGCTGCTTCAGTGGTATTCGTTGAGTGCACTGAAGTCATGACTGCCACTTCTAAATTTTAAAATTGTATCTATGCTAACGAGCAGAAAAGTCTGTACCTTTGAAAAGGTCACGGACATTTACTTACTGGCTCAGCTTATATCAGGTCCGTCTGAAACTCGCTGACTTTCCAAGCGTCTCTGCCCTGGATTCGAGGCTTAACTACTTCTCCTGCCACATGCGGTGTAGTAGCCGTAGAACTGCGGTTTTCTCTGGACCTATTAAATCCGTTTTTTACGTACAAATAGACACCTTGAGGACGCTTGTATTTCTCTGAACTCAGAAAAGAAGCACACTCATGTTTTGCGGTGAAATTGCGCCTCATTATTGATCACACTGTGCGTGCACAATTGCCTTCTCTGCAACACCACATGCCTTCGGCTCGTATGAATAGTGAATGCATCGCTCACAGTAAGCAGCCCTGCGTTTGGAATGAAAATGCTTTCCTTCCTAAACTGAGTTGGGAGAACAAAACGTTGCTTCACAAAAGCTTTCAAGCAAGTGTCTACTCGGCTCAGTTTAAGTTCAATATACCAATAGAGTGTTTCTAATCAATGGAAACATTTTACATAGTCAATTCACCTGAGCATTGATCCCACACAAAGAGGATGAGTTGAAGGAGTTCCAAATTGCCCCTCAAAATAATGTGGAATAGGTTATCTTCATCTTCAGTTCACAAATTAGCGTTTACTTGGGGAAAAAGGGCGTCTACGAGCTGAACACTTTCTGCAGGCGCCCCATCCAGTATAACGTGTGTGTGTAACAGAACTGAAGTGTACCATGCATGAGGCCGTACAACGAAATATTCGCCCGGTAGTTGTCCCTGCAGCTTGATACTTATTATCCAAGTGGAAAGCAGCAAAGGATACAGAGTTACAGCAAAATGCAAAAGAATGGGGCGATAAGCTGTGAATGATAAACGGCCCCAGAGCAAAAACCGTCCTGGAATGGGGGCAGAAGGCACATATGACAAGGTAAAGCCTGAAAAAGGTAAAATGCAAAGTGGAAAATATAGAGACACAGTGGTACTCCAGAGTAGCACGTTACAAGAGACGCTCATTGTTGGTAAAAGCAAGCGGCTTACATTGGCGAAGGGTAACATTCAACAACGCCAAAACCAAAGAGCTGTTTTGCCAAGTTCAAGGATGGATAATGGCACCTCAGTAATTCAGAAGTGAAGCTCTAAAATGTACAGATAGAATATCACCAATCAGGCAATTCACCGCAGACGCGATTGGTTACGTCCAAGTGTGCTAAGCGGCAGTGTACGGTCAGCAGCGGTTCTTGTTGCAAGAATGTTTTATTTGGACGCAGGGAGATTGAATAAGCGCACTGAGATTGTGTTATTTCCTCATCTATGCGGAAAACGTTGTCAAGCTTTCTTTTGCGTATGCATTGCAGCAGTGCATTCCTTCGTAGTCTTTCGCAGTTTGTACCTGTAGGCAGGTGGATAGTGGCGCCTCAGACTTTAGTCGGCGCAGGTCCTGGTGCTCACTTTCTTTTTGCTCATCAGCTCAAATCCTTTAGTAGAATTTTATTCCCCGCCTTATCGAAGAAACGGCAGTGTTCCTGGCTTGCTCTCATGAAGGCTGGACTCACAGTTCAGAGACAAGCTTTAGTACATTTTGCTAGTAATTAGAGTAAAAGTACTGCTTTCAGTGGCATAAAGGTGTGCAGAGAACGCTCGCCTTGCACACTCCGCCCCAAGGCAAGTCATGCATTTCGTCATGCAGACAGCCGCAGCCTATCCCTTGCAACAATCGATTCCACAATAGACACTAGCACCCAAAGCATTCCAATGTAAGCACTTGGGAAGATCTTGCTCCACAGACACATTTCCTGAAGAATTTTGCGTTGTCTAGAGCGGGGACATGCATGCGAGGGCAATCCGCTATCTCGCCACCAGTTTCTGCAACGCTTCAAGCCACTTATGCGTAGCTCCACAATTTTGCGTGTCATATTTCCTTGGTTGTCGGCAGCGTTGTGAAACTAAGGAACCTTCATTGTTTTGCATTTGAGCTAATCGGGGGTAGTTTCACAGCCGCATGTTCAACTGAACCAGATTCATCACTGGACTTCCGGATCTACAGGAGACTCTTGGACCTTAAAACCAAATATATATTTTTGTGTGTAGTTGACGATTTCACTGGCTCAATATCACTTCTTTAAACTGCTTCTCACGGATCTTCAATTTTATATATTCAATGAAGCCCTTAATTTAACCACTCATATCCTTTTTGTAAAAAGGTTGTCTACTTCCGAAGCGTTAGACATGCGTGAGGCTAGATTTTACCTCTTTCTGGCCTTCTTTTTTGTCGGCACTTCGAATATAAAGTGATCTTAGTGACTTTATTTAAATATTTTCCTTTGCACATTCTGTACGAAAGTTGCAGGCGTATCCATTTCGGTTTCGTGTGCAGTTCCCGTTCCTGCGTCAAAGGGTATGCTTGAAGTGTCTTGATGCCGCCTCACAACACTACCTCCCTCATCGGCTCACTCACTTTAGCGCATTCTGTGGCTCAGACAGTGCGTATCCGCGCGTTGGAGGAAAAGCCGTAGGAGAGTATAGGAAGAATACAACTGTCCCCGGCACGTGCATAGGCTCCTGTTCTTATTGTTTGGCTGAAGGCTACTAAGAGGCAGGCACTCATTCAACTATCTTCAAGGAAGCCCCTTACATTGTCTAGCCAATGATAATGGGAGTGCTGGGCAGTGATCAAGTAATAGGACAGCCACCTACAAAATTCTCGAAGTCAAGCAACAAAAACCAGGGAGTTGTCCGAAATGCCAGATAGTAATTGATCAGAACGGCCCGCTCAAGCAGATCTCCTACATTTGCCGTGCATGCCAAAGCTCAACAGCCCCCGCAGGCAATTGTAGTCGAATCATGAAGTAAAACTGAGGTGTGCTTTGTGACCGGTCAAGGACCAGAGTGAAAATACTTCGTTGAATGCACTGCATCAGCGTCTACTCAGTTCATAAGACTCAGCTCCGTTGTAGGACAGCAAAGCTCAGTTTCAACACATATCATTGCGAATAACTCTGAATATGCTAGTTAAGAAAAAACTCCTAACCCTAAGACTTTGGTAATGAGATTCAATGCATCCAGCATGCTTCTCCATTGTAGTCGAATCATGAAGTAAAACTGAGGTGTGTTTTGTGACCGGTCAAGGACCAGAGTGAAAATACTTCGTTGAATGCACTGCATCAGCGTCTACTCAGTTCATAAGACTGAGCTCCGTTGTAGGACAGCAAAGCTCAGTTTCAACACATATCATTGCGAATAACTCTGAATATGCTAGTTAAGAAAAAACTCCTAACCCTAAGACTTTGGTAATGAGATTCAATGCATCCAGCATGCTTCTCCATTCTGTCGAATCAAAACCAGGCCTCCCAGTTTTCTTGCGTGTGAAAGCAATTACCGAATTAATAGTGCTTCATAGTTGCCAAAGCATATGCAGGAGATAGGGAAATAAACACCCTCAGGCAATATATCTTCCTTCGAAGATTTTACAGTATCTCAACATTACTTTATTATCAAATACGTATGGGGCTAGCCTCTTTTCGGTGCGTCACTTTAGTACAGCACTCTCATAGCAGCGATTACACATCGAAGCGGGACGAATTCTGCAAATGCTCCAGATAATGCCTGCATGCGTTTTCAAGAAAACTGTCTTTCCGTAAACATCTAAACATCTTAGGAGCACGCAATA
>NW_013654449.1:0-24225 GCF_000499385.1 Eimeria necatrix
TCCCTAACGCATTTGACTGGCGCATTGTAAAAAATGAGCCATAGGCTTGGTGCGCAGGCGTCTAAGCTAGTCACGTACGGCAGCTTCATAAACAACCATCTCTTCAAGCCGATCCCAAAAAAACCATGGCAGCAGGCGAGCTAGTCAAAGTGTTCGCTAAGCAACAAGCAACCCCGAAACAAGGAAGTGTGGCCTGCTTCAATTATCTCATTTCCCCTGTCCACAACAAGCTTCCAGTAGTGCAGCAGCAGCAGCACGCAACACTCCTGACGCGCTCCTGCGGACATTGACGAAAGCCAGGTCGTGGCGTTGTCCTTCTACACTATTTCAATGCCTACGGCACTATACGCATTTCTGCGCTGTAAAGCACGTGCTAAAATTGCGCTACGCGTTGCGCCGCGAGTCCTTGAATTGCGCGGATCTTGTGCGGTGCTTCTAACGTACAATCTGGTCGTCAACGCACGCACTCACATGAACTTCGCGTCGGTGCTAATATAAAGATACAGTTGAGTGCTGGATCTGTAGAACGACATTTCTAGTAAGGCGCCGCGAAGCACAAATGATACATGACATTCTGCATGTGAAAGCCACTTATTGAGGAATGAAACAACCCGGCGACGCTGCTGTCTAGTTCCTAAGATGCGGTGCAGAGCGAAGGCGGAGCCTGCTCCTACTGCACTTCTCCGCAGACAATGGCGCCTTTACGCCATTTGTTCGTGTGTGAAAAAGCGTTGACTCACGCGCTGCAGGGATTTTAGAGATGTTACTCCCGTCAAGCTGTATTTTGTTTCAAGTTACTGGAGTGGAACACGCGCGTTTTAGTTGCCAGGCGATCGCATGTCATTTTGCGGTATCTAAAGATGCACAGCTGTCTAGTGACGTACGTCAAAGAAGACGGAAGTGCATTAATCGTGACGCAGAAGAGATATTAAGGCAATGCAATTCAACGAATGAGCGTGTAATGTCTACTTCTAGTAGTGTGCAGTGTCTCCCTAAACTGTAGGCCAAAGTTACATACACCGCAGCGTTGAACGTGATGCATGGGCTACGCAAGCAGCAACCGCTAAGCACGAGTAATATATATGGGTGATGTACTTAGTTTCTTAAGGCTGATCATTGCTGCGCTAATGAATGCTCTAAAACCCATGCACGTCAATGTATACAAAATGCATGAATAACGTATCAGCCCATCTCAATTTGCAATTCAGCACTTTACCCCAGAAAGTCGACAGTAATCTCGAGAGTAGTCAATTTTTCGAATCCGTGGCAGTGTCACTTCTGCTTAGTCACTCTTACGTACTGGGAACGCGACCAAAACATTTACCTGCTGCTTGCTTGGATCGAAGTGGAAGAGCATTCAAATACTCACTGCTTTCTATGACCTTCGAAAAACGAATGCTTACGCTATGCATGTATTGAAGACACCATAATGCACTCCTGCAGGACACAGTTACGTTGACGTCTGCTGGCTTCAATATGTGTCGCTACAGTGATCCGTAACGCTGCAGCTCATTGATTGTTTCGAAGTCCTGCTGTGCCTTTACCACAGATACAAGACGCATACACCGAAAATTGTACTTCTTATAGGGGCGTCAGCCATGCAGGATGCCATTTTCTTGAAGCTAGAAGCGTCGACTCTGGCAAGCAGTGTCTTACAAGCGCCTACTGCCATATGACTTTGAGGAATGCTTGTGCCGTTGTATCCCTGCGGCACAAACTAAATTGTGTTCTGCTAAGCGCAAACTACGAGCACAAATGATCCTAATGGTTGTCACCGAAAAAAGAAAAAATATGGAACGATTCTCGCTGCATTTTCCTTAGGACCCTGTACTTACTTGCTGCAGCCCCCAACGACTTCTCATGCGATGTTGGAAATGTGTGAAACTAGTTAAGAAAACTGTTTGTGAGTTATGTCGACTACGTGACTCGCGGTAGTTGCCCATCTACTACAGCCATCGAAGCAAGAAAGCGAGTTTCGTCCACTGCTACCGGCGTCCAAAAACCTACATTGGCACATATGTATCAAACCAGCCTCGGTTGTCTCTTGCAGTACCAAGAAGGAAGTGTGCCCTAAACACTGACCGAAGCTTTCAGGTTGACTGCTGTACTGGACAGGGGCAGGAACACACCATGCAAGTATATTTAATCCTGTTCCGGCACGTCATGAGAAGGATCCAGTAAGAACACAACTGCTACTACGTAGGTCAACCCTCTTTGCTCGGAGTTCCGAGAAAAGTCTTGACACCGCTACATGCTCCTGTCCCAACTGTGCAAAGTTTCAAATATAGAGCTATGAAGCGGCACGCATACCAGTACTTACCGACATTACCATACGCGTCCAGAGTCGCTTCAGTCCAGGGACACTACTGCGAATGTTTGGTGTGATGCACAGTTAGGAGGGAGCCGATATCGCTGAAGCTATACAAACTAGACATAAATTACTGTAAACGTCAGAATACGTAAATCATTTGTGCGCGTCACTGCATACTTTGCCAGAACGTCACACGTGCATGTAAATGACCCCCAATAATAAACGGCGCCGCCGAGTTTCTCATCCCATTGTGCTTAGAGTAAGAAACACATCAGGTCAATCAAGTAAGATGTAGTGTTACAACGAGCAAACACTCTGCAGTCACACAGCGTCATGATCGTGTAAACCCATCTGCACCGACTCATGCTGCGAAGTTTACCCAGGAAAAATCCTGTGCCCGAATAGGTTCCATGCTACTCACTTCCTGTGGAATCGAAGAATATTTCTAGAATGCTTTCCGTTGTTGGCAGTTTGAATAATGAAGCTAAACTTAGGATGTAGGAAAAAAGCAGTCCCAAGGTTCACAGTTCCGAAAAAGAGGACAGAACTTTCAATCAATTTCATGATGTGGGCAGCCTCAAAAACGCTTGTGTCTAGAGGTACGGAATAAACTTACACCAAATGGATCGTGCTTTACAGCTACTAAGACGGCACTAAGAAGAAATAATTCGTAAGTGTGACGCTGCTTGCTTGCCATGAAATGAAATGACACCGGCGGCACGTCAACTATCCTCAAAGCGAGTAGCCGTAAAACCGAGCAGCAGTGTCTCCTAAAGCGGAGCCTCCCCGATGTTCCAGCCGCAATATTCATATAAGTTGTGTTTATAGACATCGGATATGCGACTTTGACATACGTGCTTCATGTTTAAGGCTCAGCACAGCGTCAGGCCACCTTGTTGATTGTTCTGAGCTCACGGGGGACAATGGCACCTGATGAACAGCACTTGTCGAAATGCTCCACGAAGTTGTGAGGGCAAACCACTATTTGAGTGCGGCATATATGACTGCTGTGCGACAGAAGGGAAACGCGATATGATGCATGTATGTGAGTCTGTGCCACGGGCAACAAGACACTGTCACGCAACGTAGACCTATAAGTTAAGAAGCAGCTTTATTCGATTAACGTCGTTAACCTGCCACGCCAAAAGCCCCCAATATCAAAGATTGACGCCGGCACCGCGGGCGAGCTCTTAAAATAAGCGCACGCCAGACGCTGGCTGAATTTCAGCTTAAAGCATTTGATCTGTGTCAGCCTACCGATCTTATGCAGAGCATGCTGCACAGATCATGATAGAAGCTTTGTGATAATGCATTCATGTACCGAGGTGCCCTGCAATAAGTACCATGGACTTTGGCTTCACGCGAGTCTCGCGGATATTTTTAGACGCACGAGCTGCAATTATGAAGGGGAAAAGTTTCAAGATTCATGCTGATCAAGGGTTTCCGAACGATAACGTGTGACGCGACCTGTCTCATGTCCCACCTTCACACAATCTGGCTTTTACGAATGTCCATTGACACCTACAGCACGACGAGAAGTAACAGAAAAATATCGTAGCGCGGGCTCGTCAAGCGCAGTAAACAGGATATACGCTAACAAGTTAGCTGACACACATAGAAGTGAATGTAAGCAATATGCGCTCTCTGCAGCATGCAACGTCTAGCCACCGCGTTGGTCAGTGAGAAGGGCTATCACAAAGCAGCGGCCCATAGTTCCCGCTGCAATATCCAAGGAAAACGGAAACATCTGCGTATTAATACAGTCCCCGGAATCTAGCATTTCCTTCCTCCCGTTGGCATACGTTTCTACGCCTAATCAAATGCTGCCCTACGAGGGCAACTGACTCGCTGCACGTTTGTAAAATACCGTGGGCTCGAGTCTATAGGTTGTCCCTCGGCAATCGATTAAAAGTCGCTTGTGCGATCAAATACTGAGCATAGCGTCCACACAAAGCACCTCAACGCGCGTGGATCTACAAAGAAATTACGCGAATGAGAGAGGAGACAACATGGATCTTCAATTCGCGAGCGGATGACACAGCTGAGCAGCTGCGCCCTGTCACTGCCATAAACGAGCTGTGCTGTGTGTTTCTGGCTTGTGCGCCTGTTTTCCAATCACAACGTTGCCACGATATATATTGCAGTTGAGCTAGCACAAATTTGGGTATAAAACAGTGGCTACTGCGGTCATCGATCATTACACACAACTTCACGCACGGCTCCACATGCGAGATGCTCATGGCGCGCGTCAGACCATCCCAAACTGCATCTGACGACTCTCAATAAACCAAACGGTAGACAGTTCAGGAGAAGAAACCTGCTCACGCCATTCCATTCTGTGTCGATCTCATTTGGTTTTTCTGGCATACTGACTTGTAGCACGAATGTATTGCCACTTCCTGTCTCTTATCCAGATCTAAACCGAATTACAACATACTTGCCTGACTTTTGAATTTTCAGCATCAATGGCGAACAAAAATTCTTAGTTGATGGCAACTTAAGAAAAACACAGCGGGAAAAAGATATGCCAAACAAGTAGGCTCATGGGCTCCGCGGCTACGGCCTGGTCAGTTTGCTTTTCCTGTGAAAAACATATTGGCCCGAACTGGGTATCACCACAAGGAGTATCAACATGCCCCCATTTAACCAAGCAAGCCTCGCCATGGTGAAATCACTGAAACTACCTTTGAATAAAAGAATCTCTAAAACCACTCATGTGGTTCTCAAAAGCTATTACACAACACCCACAACAACCAGGAAGGCACAAGCTTCCTTTTTACAAAAATTCAAGGACTGCTCCATTCACACAGCGAAAAGACCTTTTCTATGGATTGACGGCAGCAGTTCGATGGCTGTAAAAGGGGGCGTACGACCTTCAAATTGTGGTTCTCAATACTAGGTGACCTAGCCTTTTAAACGGTGTAACTTGAAGCCTTTGGAAATTCGGGCGTGTACCACAGCTGCTTTCCTCTGCGCAGGAACCGAAATTGCAGTGCAGGCGATGGCTGTTTTCAACTTCAAAACTCTCGTTGTTTGTTTTAGTCACCACCAATAAGAACGCACCAAACGCATGCAAAGGCAGAATGTCTGCCGTTGCTTCTTAATGGGCTTCAAGAGGAAATTCAAGACAACGGAACTTTGAAAGTGGGCAGCATTGCGGAACAAATGTGAAGCGCGTCTGGACTAAAATGATAGCTGTTCACACACACAGGACAGTCCTGGTGCAAATGACGAACTTTCTGCCGCCAAAACGCAGTTGGTGGAAGAATACAGCACCAAATAATGCAGTGAAGAATTGAGGCGCCATAAACAGCCATAGTTCCAGGAAGCCCTTGACCTTTGCAGTGGGAACGTTTTTGTGACGTGAATAACGATTTTCTTTGTATATTGTGCATAAGCTCCAGTAAGAAAGATCTCAGACAATCTAACAGCAGCTTCTTGTTCAGAACGGGCGAACCATAAGGCCGAACTGTTGATTTGCGGGCAATGGCTATTCCTGGTCAATGCAGCCCTCTGAAAGACTCTGCATGGAGTTTCCACTGCACGGAGTTCACAGCACACGCTGTATTCTGAAGTCGAGCGCCTGCTCGTCGTTCTATACGCATCAGACGAGAAAATTATGGTTTTCATCGTTTGACTGATCTGCCAGCGTTTTCATTGTTATATTCGAAACGTAGCGCTTCCTATTGATCAAAATATGCATCATGGAGTGTTCTCCGCACTGTCTGAAGGCTCGACCACTATTTACAATGTTGATTCCCATTAAGCGAATGCATGTCGCAGCAGTGTGGCTAGATCTGTTTTATAGTGCCTGAGCTACAGGAGTCGAGAAATACGAGGACCCAAGTAAAACGCCATTTCAGCAGCGAAGCACGATGTGCCTTCATAATTCATTGTTCACTATGTCTCTACTGCCCAATCCGCTCTCACTACTATTTCACGGCAAACAGTTCTTTCGTGCCTGTATATGTATGCGCCAGTAAAGGCAAACTAAAAAATTAGCAGAACTTTGCATATTGCCATTTCTCCATGTCAGCAACTGCATCACACATTCCAACGTACGCTCTTCAGAAGGAATGAACTGGCTACAACCAAAATAACACACGGCACGTTGATGACTTAAGGCTATTGTCGCTTACCTTCAAAACCGTGTATATGAACAACAGAATTTGAAATATCTACGTAGCACTGTCTGCCTTCCCGCTCTCGTAAGCTCCGCTTTGTGTGAGAGCAGGAAGCCTACCTTGCATGGGAGCAGGAAACCACATCAAGCACTTTCCCCTTGATGCGCTTCAACACGGATGTACAAGCTTTGCGCGAATTGTACTGGAGCAGCCACAAGCTGCCCATACACTAGAGCCATACTCTAGGACTGTCATTATGTTCGTTTCAAACTGATTGACTCACTCCCTGTGCCTCAAATCACCTTTAACATATCTTGGCTCACGAAGTTCATAATGATGAAAACGATCGATTTGTTTTATTGCGTCATTTCGGCCTTTCCACGATGCAATTAAGTGTTTATTTGCAAAGCATGCCCCTAGTAGTCATAGCGGCAGCTCAGTGGCATGAGAAATACAGTTATACACAGGGAGATAGGGTGCACTTGTTCAAGAGACGCTGGCATGATCGGAGATAAAAGTGCCATCAGTGTTTTTGGGAAATCGTGATGAGCCCTCACATAAAAGCCCTTTTTTATTAGCCACTGCACGCTGCCTTGTACTTCACGTCCGGTGTTTACAGAATAAAGTAATATATCTTGAAGAAGATATGCCATGCATGCGCGTCGGCACGGATAGCCGAAGATTTCACAATTTCCAAACGTTGTCGGAAAACCAAAGATGAAAGGTATACCGCTCCAGAGTTCTGCCTTGCATGTTGCGAAAGGGCACTGTTCGTAGCTCTTCTCAACAGTGCCCGCTTCATGTAAAAGTTGCTACGCACATCCTGCAGGGCCATGAAAGCCTCAAACTGTGCTACCTAGCACTTACTTTGTACAAATCATGGTAACTGCAACTCAACATGTATTTTGACAGAGATCTGCACATCTTTTCCCTAATAAATTCCGCTTAAAAGAGAGGCGTAAGCATATCGCTGCCAATAACTTCAAAGAGGAGCACGGTCGCATTTCCACATATAGAGACCTGTGTGGTTAAATAAGTAACTTCAGTCCACAACGCACACTCTGAAGTCGTAACAGGCACTTTCAGCGTCAGGCAGTGCGTTGGAGGCAAATAAAATCTAGTCGGTTGCTTGAGGTAGCTGAGTGAAGCGCAAATCATGCCTCATTGCAGCTTCCACCTTCCGTCTTCGTTTTTCCTACTGGAAAATACGAACACGGATACGCTGACCGTGAAATTCATGAGTTGCCTCAATGGCCAAAGAGGCAACTTGCGCCGCACCTTGGAACAGGTGAAAAAACCTTTGCGAAGCATGCTACGCGCACCAAAGGCCTCCGCTCAATTGCCATATACTTGGCTGTCCCTTGCACTTCCAAGTTTATTGCTGATACTGTATTACGTACTCTCTGTGGTGCTAACGATTTTTCATGTAAGCATCTACATTAGATACTGCGTATCGCTAGTAGCACTCTTGCTGCTCTGCACATTGGCTGTTGTATGAAAGCGCTTCAATTCCGCAATAAAAGCTAGCAAAACCTGAATTCCAGAAAGTTTAATGTCGAAAACGGGCCACAGGTCCCACAGCAAGTCTAGCAATCATGAAGGTAATATGACAAGGCTTTCACCAGCTAATTTGTTGTAGGCTGCGCCTATGTACTCTGGAGATTTTTTAGAGTGAGATAACGCCGAGCACAGCTTCTTCAACATCTTCATCGTTGATACAAGCACTGGTAACATGAAGCGAGCGCGAGCAATCACTTTACGACACAGAAGCACTCAATTGGCTTATCCTGGGCCCTACAAATTCTTGCATAGGCTTGCTGGCTTGGCGTACGAACTGGCAGTTTTAGAGCACTCCTTATTCATCTACATACACTATGCCCTCCTCGGAATGAGCCTGTGGAAGAGAGAGACCCTTGTAAATGTGTGGAATGGGACATACGTATTGACTAAGACGCAGAGCGAAACGAGCTGCGCCGCTGCCGGATCAACACTGTGGAAGTGCCATGGGACTGATGAAATTAGTTCATATCAGCATGAGCGAATGACCGAGCCTGATGCGCTTGTGCGCACAGATCAAGTTATGTTGCTCACGCCTTGTGTGTTAAGTGCACGATACCAAGAACCCAGCCACTGGCTTAGGGTAACAAATTTACGTTGGCAAAAATAATAGTCACTGTCATTCAGACTCGCAAAGCAGAACATTCACATACCACATTATTCAGTGCTCCAAAACCGTGGAATTCTTAAGGGGAGCATTTGATGTTGCTAATAAGCTATCTCTAGAGAAGACCTCGTCAGCTACGCAGCTGTCGGATCACGCTGCCGCTGCTGCTGTGTCTGCTAGTTCCGTCGTTTCTATTGCTTCCTCACCCCAGAACATCACTGTTTTTGATTGGGCGCTGTACTCCACGTGGCCACCAGCAGCAGCCACAGCAGCAGCTGTCGCCACTGCAGCCTCGTCTCGTTTGCTCGCTGTTGCTGCTGCTATTTGCAAAAAGGCTGGCAGACCATCTTGTGTAGGGCATGAAACGTTGAGGGAAAAGAGCAAACTTTTAAACTTAAGCGGCGGCAAACTTGAAGCTTTAGTCTGTGAGTTCTAAAGGTTAGGCTTTACTGCCGATGGCTCCATATTGTGGATTTGGTGTTTAAAGCTCCCCGTTGATAGCTCTAGAACTTGGGCCATTCAGAAATCACATATTGGGAGTTTTAATTCTTATTAAACCTCAAAAAGCCTGAGGGAGCGTGGCTCCGCAGCGGCTAGGCCATGTTGCTGCTGCTCTCTGCAGCGGTTCTGTTACTGCTGATGTTTCTGGCGTCACACAGTAAGCTCGATGTTTCGAGTACTGAACTTGCAAATTTGGCCAACTGAGTAGCGGGGTTGGACACCTTACGTGTACGCGACTGCTCGGCGAGTTCTTTGCTCCTGTGATGGTGTGGACAGCCAGAAAGCAGAAAAGCGAAAACAGACCCACCAAGCAAGGAATCAGACAAGCAGCTCAGACGACGCTACTTGCAATGACATGGAATATATATGTCTATTTGTACTATATGTATCTGGGGAGACCACCATGCTGGGGGGTGATGATGTAGGGTAAAGGACGTGTAAAGCAGTGACGGTTGGCCTGCCGGCCCTGCCTCGCAGCGCACGTTAGTGGTGAAACGCCTATATCACCGAATTTTACGCAGCCAAATGATGCGTTGTGGGGCAAATGGCACTCACTGACTGGAAAAATAGCAACGCACTTGACAGCTACACTAATTTCATACATATAGAGAAGATTGAGCACAAGAGCTGCCCAAAAGTGTTAGCCAAAGGCCTGGCATAACCAAAGCTACTATTTTGCACATCCTTGCTCCACAGGTGACTGAGTATATCATGTACTGTGTTCAATCATTGACATACAAAATCAACTGCAGCATTTGCAATAACAGAAACCACCCATGCGCAGGAAACGACTCCTACGCAGCGGTTGGTCTAGTGGTAGCAGCTAAAAGAGAAATTCCATGACTGCAGCCATGCGTATTGTGTGCATGGTGGCATTCACAAGAAAGTAAATGGCTACAGGACAAGCTCAAACGGCCCCTTAACTACACAAGCACAATGCAACTCACTACAGTCCAAAATCTGAGACTGAGCCTACTTCTTGCAGTTGCTTCATCATCTCACTTGAATGCAGTTAGTCCCTATTGCTTACAGTCTCAAAGATCAATGCAATGATACTTACTATGCCGTTTAGCACATCTCGTGAAATGAAAAGCTGCGCACCGCTTTAATGTGAGCGATATTCTGCATTTTTGTGACTTTTAATTCTGAGTCAAATTCGCGATATGAGACCGTCTCGAATTGGTTTGGCCATAGAAAGAATAGGCAAGAGAAAAAACTGCTTGCTGACGTAAAAGAGAGGCCTACGAAGATCAAACTGAAATTTTTGGCAGCTCCATTCCGTCGTTTCGAGGTATATTTCGACACCTGACGAAAACGACTGAGCTCGATGCCTTCAGGCAACAAGTGCGGGAGACGCACAGCATTCCACAGGTTACTAGCACGCAAAGGAAAGCGTTCATGAAGCAGTCAACGGTCAAATGGCTCATCAGACGCACGAGCTGTCCATTGGGTATGGCTGCAATAGAGGATCTCTTAGAGAGAAGAGAGAGCAAAAAATAGCGTACGCAAACATACTAGAGTGTGTGTGATATGGCGTCGCACGATGAATTTCTGTTTTCTACTAGCGAACTCCACGCTGGGTGCTGCCGGGTTCAATGCGCACGTACCCAGCATTCTTTTAACATACATTAAGAACGGGAGGACAGCATGCGTCACAATGAATCAAAACGTTACGTCCAAGAGAATATGTCCAAAGAAAACAAGCTGATGAATTTTTTTTTCAATAGAATGAACCCATCTAACTTCATATCGATATCGTGACAAACTATCGCACGCATTCACCATTCACCAGTTACAAACACATGCTAGAGCCTCAGTGCTTCAGTATTCACTTTTCTTACCATCTGGTATAGAGTCAGTTCCAAAATAAACGTGTGAAGGCTCTACCCAGTGTGTGCTACATTCCAGTTGCCGAATCACGGAAATGACGGGTGGATTATATATGTGTTATACATGCTGGCTTTCGGATTTACTTATTGGGTTGAGGCCATGTAGTCAAGGAATTCCTGTTCCAAAATATAGCAGGCTGCCTATTGTGATAGTTCACAAAGGCCACAAACTCTGTCACACCTGAATACGTGTTTCGTCTGCTGGGCATTCGGCAAAAAACTACAGCAAATCGTGAATACTAATGCCGGAAGCGTACAACGTTATTCGTGCTAAAAATAGGATACTTCAACCTACCAAATGTTCATTACAAAAGACAGAAAGAACGCCTGGTCTTCCGAAGATAGAGTAGTCATGTACTTCGAACTAGAAACCAAAAGCGAAAACATTAGTCAGGCCTTTTGCCGCAGGACATCGATTAGAAGCTCTCAGCTATGGCAACACTATCGAAGCGCACGCTCTAGAACCGAGTGAAGCCCTTTGTGCTGTGGACAGACGTTGAATTGCATTATATTTCCTGCAACGCCAAATCCCTGAAGCCTAATATTTATGCCCCCCCGATAAAAAAACCAACAATCGGACCTTTCTGGCTACCATCAAATACCGGTGGCAGCTTGCTATGTATGGCACCCTTGTAAAAGCACTATCGGCTAAAATGCATTCTATATAAGAGACAAGTGAAAGAATATGCCTCAGCCAACTCCTGCTACTCCGCACACGAACACGAACATATGCAGGCACGTCGTGCGACAGACTGCCGGTCGCGCAGTGACAACAGTTGTCACCTGCAATGTGCTATAATGCACGCAGCACAATTGTCCGATGCCCAGCTTACACTCTGCAGAAAACCTAAATCTTGTTGTTCTTGCTTGAAAGGTAGAAAACATTAAACTTAAAAGAACTACATGGAGCATACAATCACCTTATGTTGTGGCCTCTTGCATCCTGCGTATTATGCCTCGCCCGGTAGAAATTGTGGACATATTCGTGAATTCAAAGGAGTAAAATTGTTGACACTACGCAGTGAGCCGCAACCGCTGATGAAAACAAGCGCTTTACTGAGAGTCCCCATTTCACAGGAGATATTGGACACGCTGCGTTGTGAGCAAACAACTGGTCGCCAATGCCCATTGATAATTATACAACTGTGCGCAAAATGATGTGCATCAAAAGCAGCACCTTCAGAATTACTAGTACTGAATAAATCATCCACAATCACTGCCACAGCTAAAGCAATGGAAAAAACAAAACTCACAAATGCCATTCAAAACATCTTCAATAACTTGCCGTAAACCCCAATTATGCGGAGTGAATGAAAATGTATCGCGTATTCCAACACGCACAAACTGCCACAAGAAACAAAAGCGTCGTCATCCATCACTTCTACCAGAGTTTCCAGTGCCGCAAATCCGTCATCGTGGCACACCGGCACCTGTGCTGAATTTATGTGCACGCGGCAAAGAGTGACTCTAGAAAATTGTAAAAGAGACGTGCATTTTTTCTGCAGCTTGGATACAGTGACGAAATGCTGAGAACTCCTGTCCACAGATCTGCCATGATGAGCGCGCGGACATCAACTGAATCCGTGTCTCGGCCGAAGCATCTGAGTGATGTCGTGGCGCACTTCCTTTATTTTCAGATCGTCTTGGCACACGCCTTCACTACAGAAGCATATTGCGCTAAACTAAAGGCTGAAAAACAGCAATGCGAATACCAATACTCTTGCCCCTGGAGAGCTCGCAGAGCTTCGAATCATCGACGGCACAGGCAGCATCTCACTGTGAGAACATAAGCCACAGAAAAGTCTGAAATGAATGAAAAGACTCTGGGAGCCTGATGTCCCTCGAAGCACACACTGCAGTCATGCGGAATGAGTGAGGTTGTAAGATATCTGCTTCCGCATGAGAATATTGCATGGCACCGTCCACTAAATGCTTCATATGCTATCCTCTCGAAGAGTAGACCACACAGTTAGACCTGCGCCTTCATCATGCCTCCGTGAACTGAATAGCTTCTGCGTGGACAGCTTAGAACAACTGTTGCTCACTACCTTCACAAAGAATAGAATTCAAACGAGACAGGGTATCCTCAAGATTCGTTTGTTTTAATTGTTCATTGCATAGGTTCTCAGCAAGCTAATCAGAGACAGTAAAGTAGAGTTTGTGCAAAGGTAGCATACTCTATCACATCCATAGAAATATGCGAACTACAGAGTCCACTCCGAGGAAGCATGGTGATGAACAGCCGAGCAGTTGCCCACGACAGAAGCAGCACTTTGTTTTGTTATAATGTATACGATTGGTGTGTAGTTTTGAGATATGCAGATAGAAAAAACATTTGGAACAGCAGTGATTTTATCGAGGCGAGCTCGACTGACAGGAACGGAAATGGCCCTTTCCCCTTTTGCAGGATTTCGCTAGACGTACGAACTAGTGGGCCATCTACTGTCACCAAAAGAGTGTTTCACACGTGACACATGTTTCCGTAACGGGAAACAATGTGTGACTCTTACGGTAAAATATCGAAATTTGAACTGGCAAGGCTAACGGCTTTTAGGCAGCCATCGCTAGCAGGATGCTACAGTGAGGAGTGGCCCCTGAATTATTATCTACGTTTAGCTTAAAAATTGTCAATTTCAATCCCTGCCACTCCTGGCCGCCGAGCTGTGATGGGCAGCCGATTTTGTTGGCGAGGCTGGTAAAAAGTCAGGACAGCGTTGTTCAGCTGAGATATGCAAGGTATCTGATGCCCCTGCTACATGCTTCCATGTGATTTTCGGATTTAGTGTTGGCGTTCCTTAGGGCGAAGAAGTGAGCCGTTTCACTGGTTCCGCGCTAGGCGCACTCACTCGCTACAAATGCAGCAGACTTCTGGGTTGCATAAAAAGCTGTTCTCCAGGTTTTCTCTGGCATAACAAGCCAGCCTTCATGATATGGAGCAAGAGCTGGTTGGATAATCTGTGTTCGCCAACCTCGTGTTCCCAAATAGAAACAGTGACGATACACCACGTCGTACTCGCCTTAGTCCGCAAAATCACTGCCGCATAGCTACGTCTCTCCTGTCGCTGCCACTACAGAATGCAATGCGACCGCAAATAATGCTGGCGCCGAAGTGCCTCATCAAGACAAATATCAAACGCGCAGAACTTCGCTCGTGACAGGAATTAACGCCGCCCTTGTCATCTCGTTCGCAAGAAGCTGGACTTATACTCGACGATTCGCTTTGTATGATCTCCTCAGAAACCTAAGAGCCATGGCCTGCTTCCTTGTCGTACGGTGCCAAAATGTCTACGTACATTCTGCAATAAGTCTTCACCAAGTACCGCTTCCTCCTCACTGTTTCTTCAGCAGAGCAAAGCAATTGTTACTGAGTACGCTGCATGCAAACAGCGCTTCTGTGCTTGACAGTGAGCACGAACATTTATATCGTCCACAATGATGTGCACACAAGTTGCCCTCAACTTGATGTGCGGAAACTGCCCACCCGTGCGGTGTCTGCCCACCCAGCTGCACGCACTTGCTGCAGTCTCAGCACCATTTCCTACGCTATCGCCTACTGTGCATCTACGGTGAAACCAAGCATGACGGGAAGCATTAATATACTTTTCAACAGCCATCTCCAACTGGCGAATAGCCTTTGGTAGCGAAACCACGGCTGCAACGAATGGCTGCTTTCGCAGCCACACAAACTACACCAAATCACCGAGCCTGATCGAAAGGCACGGCGAATTCTTGAGGTATAAAGGAATAAGACGAAACAGATACAAAACGTCAAGCAGCAGAGACATAGCTAGATGCAAAAGCGGCTGCGTAGGTAAGTAGTCGTCCACCTTTGGTGCACCAGCCATGGGTGTTTTGTTCAGCAAACACTATTAATGAAATGACATCTAAGCCAAAAGAACTAGTATAACATTTCAAAGCTGAGTGAGTAGGACGTGTACGGTTTCCTCCGTGGCTCGAATGTGTAGCCTGAATGGTACATGCAACCTACCTTCTTCAGAGGCAATAACCTGAGTGAATATTTACTTCAGTCATTGAAGACTACATCAGCAGTCGTACTTCGAAAACATTATCACCATGCATTAAAGCGAAGAAAGGGCGTTTTACCACATGCTCATCAGTAGCATGCAGAGAAAACGGAAAACCGCGGAAGGTCTGACTACTTTTCCGTCTGTAGCAGGAGGCAACAGCGTAGAGCGTTAACAATGGTGTATATACATACCTACCGATGGTCGAAAACTTCGACAAGGCATTGCTTGGTAACTCCAAAACGCTAGAAATTCCTAATGAAGAAGTAGTGTCTTCAACAATCTCCACATGAAAACCTCAACAACTATTATGTCACTTGCACGCAAGCACATGGCAAAACATTTGCTATAGTCATTTCCATACAATTTTCAAGAAACGTCGCGCTCAGCGTAGTAGCTGCACATGATTCTAATTCGGGGACGATGCTATTCGAAAGTCGCAAGTGCATCGTTAGACACACGATCTTGCAATCACAGGGTTTCTATTCAAAGCGACAGCGAGAAAGTGGTGAATGTTGACAAAGACCAATAACAGCTCACAGAAATTAGATGACCGACTAATGGGCTCAGAAAATGCACCAGTAGCTCTTGGCTCGAAAGGCATCAGCACACAGCCTCAGCGGAACTACACATTAATGTCGCGAGCATATTTGGTGCTTGGCGGAGCTCCTTCAGATAATCGACAAAACGAAGAAAGAAACACAGTGGTGCTCTCCACGATATCAGTTATGCAAGCGCGAAACAGTTACGCCGCTTTCGGAATCCAAGCCTGCCACCTCCCAGTCGCCCGTATGGCTCAGTAAACATACGAGCTTAAACAGGTCGCCCTCATTTTCCACGTCTTCGGCGCTGGATAATTTGTCCAGTACGTTGCAATTGCCTGAAAAACAGCCCCAAATGAAAGCTACATCTAGCCTGCTCAGCAGCGTTTGACGGCTTAAATTGTGGGAGAGAGAGACATCTTAAATTGTGGGCCAGAGACTGCGCTGCAGTACATCAATACCGTAATAAAAGTTGGAAACGAAAATCTCACTAATAACTGTCCGTCTGTTGATCAAAAAACACGGAAGATCAAGGTCTCACTCAAGCCAAGCCATAAGGAAGCAATAGATGCCTTACACAACCCGACGGCACATGTCCGCACTTCAGGTCTTTGATCTACTCCAAAATCGGTGTGCACTAAGCAAGCCGGCGATATAAGATTCGTTTCACTGTCCGTTTGTTGCGTGCAACCGTGGAATATCCACATTATGCATCGGCGCACTTCCTGCGGCTTCACTTCTGGGTTGGGTCTTAATTGCATGAGAGTTGCTCCAAAAGGTGTTCGAAAAATCAGTAAAGGTTTCTATGCATATCAGCTCTCTGTGCCTCTGTCCTTCGGCGCAGCTGCGCAAGTGCCACAACGTCCGCCCCATCGGGACAAGGATAGTCTACATACAAATTATATTTTCACAATGTAATTTCAGAAGTAAAAGCCTAGTGCAACCAAAAGAGTTTCGCAAACCTTCATCACACAGCCAAAAACTGCTTACACCAAATAGCGGATTCCCCAGATTTCCCGCTTATCCCGGTGCATTAATCTGTATCCAGTTGCTCTGAACAGAATGCGTGAAAATAGCTTGCTGCCACAATTATATGCATTCCCAACATTCCCACTTCACACGTAAAATCTGGAGCTTACGTCCTGAGCCAATCAAGTGTCTTTACAAAGCTTCCCACCCAGATACACGAATAACGAGAGCAAGAAGTGCACTAGTTTTTAAAAGGGAACGCTTACTGTGCCGTAACAACATGACAGCAGACACTGAAAGGTTGTGACTTTGTTCGCTTTGTTCGGGTAGCCAGAGTGAGGCTGTCTACTCAACTCCCTTTTTCCCCTCCGACGCTAAACTCTGACAAGAAGAGATCACTTCCTTCAACGTGTGGCACCAACCTTCAATTGAGGGATGCATAAAATGTACGGCCTTATCGTGTGCCCGCAAAGCATATACGTGGTACATACACGGAGCCTGACAATAAAGAAACAGCGCCTGAAAGCAAAGAAAGAGCGATGCAAATACAACTCACTAAGCCTGCGAGAGGGCACGCCAGTTTGGGTTTTCAAGAAAGACATATGAATGTGCCATCACGCAATGCCGATATATCTGCAAAGCTGTCTTTCGTAGCAATTTTCATTTTAATGCTCTGTTAATGCTCTGCAGTTTATTAGCGACTGCCACGTGAATGACGTGACCCGAAAGTGCCTATTGCTTTCATTAAGTTTATCGGTTACGAAACTGCGCACGAGCTGGTTGTTGAGTTGAGCATCGCGAAGAAGGTCGACAAGTGAGAGAGGTTCAGTTGAAAACCATTGGAACTGCGCTCTAAAGAGGAATGCTACACAACATTGTTAGAACATCCTCGCATTTTTAAGATGCAAAGGTACAGGTAGGACTTCCGTCGGCCATGAACCCAGGTAAAATGAGATAGCAGTTTGACGGGACCACAGGGTAGAACGCATCCAAAAGAAATGAACGATCTATAGGATGAACCGGTGTTTGCAGCTCATCTTACAGCGGCATCCGCTCACTCTGTTTTGCGCGCAATTGGACACTACAATGCCAGGCACATGCCATATACTACTGCCCACGCTCAGCGAATGCTATGGAACGACTTGTGTTTCAAAGATGTAAACATCTTCGAAACAAAAGCCGTCGAAACACCAAACAGTGCTTTTAAGCAGAAATGCAAAACAAAAATTGAGGGATGCACTTTAAAAGCAAGTATTTCAAAGAGCACAATTCTGGCGTACTTTCTGCATGTCGGTAGTCCTCTGCATTGTGACCTCTAAGGCGTCCTCGCAACTTGGCTGCCTACTGTTGCGTGCGTTGTGGCGCTACTATGGTCCAACATGCTACTTGTACAAAATAAAAAATTCTGGATTCTCCTAACTAAATGCACGCAGACAAATCCGTTGGATAGCTGCTTAGAAGTAGTATCACCTCAGAATGAATGAGGCGGGCGCATTAAGGTGATTAAAGCAAGAGTACGCTGAGCGTGATGAATAGCGTATGGCAAACGCACAAAAGCGGTGGGTCCAATTACTTGCCAAACAAGGCGAGCGTCTGCCACAGCTAGGAGTTATAGAGCCACAATAATAAATCACTCCGCCCTCAATTGTCTTCTCTGGCCGCAGGGAGCAGAAGAACGTCCCACGGTTTGGAATTGCATATTCTTCTTGAGCCTGGTGTGTCCTATGAAACCTGCAAATTCACCCATGTTTCTCACTGCCTGCAAAGTTGCTATGCCTGCCCAGTGTGCGCTTTCATGACCTGAGCAGAAAAGCTGGCATGCCTGTTCTTTCCTACCACGAGCTCTCATGAGCGTACTAGCGGGAAAAGAGGGCGGATTATGCCGGGTTTTGGAACATGCATCGAACATGCATCGACACTCAGAAATTTATGTCAGCAGCTGAACCTAACTACTGCGCAGATTTTATTAAAGCTACTGAGGCCACAAAAATACTGAAGTCGAAGATTAAGCAGCAGAGGCATTAAAAATATATTCCAACAAACAGCACTGAACTAGGAACAAAAAATAGCAACTACTTTTAGAATGGCAGGGGCGACGGCGGCATCCTGGGTAAGCAATTTAGTGAGTGACTTTCCTAACCACGCATCACGTGAGTGTGTGCAGACCATGATTCTCCACTTCTGAGTTGTCAACGCTGAGCCTACACTCTGTCAAACGTAGTACCTCAAGCGAAACGTGGCCTGTGGAAACTATTTCGGCGCTTTTAAGATGACTATGACTATGGCAGCGTCACACGTAGCTGGCTCACGCATAAGCAGCGTCGAACAGCCACAGCACTGCGGGGCTTCAAGCTTCACTTGCGTGTGACTTTTTCGATGTATAGATTAGAACAATGCAGTATGGCCTGGGACACACTTTCTGTAGGTTAAAATGTGCCACTCACAGCGCATTGTATTGAACCTTCGTCTCCGCAAAGCGATGCAAAATACGTCTGGTACAGTTCTGTTTCTCAGAAGCAAGCACCCTACTTAGAAAAATGAACGTTCTGTAAGCACCCATCGCTCGTCCAGTGGTCTAATACTTGGAGCTTTACATTTTTCCAAATGTTCCCTGTTGATTACTCCTTATGCAGCACACGAACGACAAGCAATTGCATGAGAATTGTTACAGGCGTATGTTACTTGCTCGAAGCGTGACTTTTACACTAGCGGCATTAAAAACGGACCACAGGCATGCATCACAGATGCTCCTATTTCTCTCTGGAAAAGACTTCTGAAGAGAGAGAACGAACAGCATCTGTCCACGAGCCGAGCACTGGGCCTTTTCTTCGACCTGTGCACTTATGCAACATTGATACCTCCCGTTTCCAGCAAGCAGATGCTTGCAGTAACAGTTGACGTCTCACACGCCATACACCCCAAGCGTAACTTGTCCGGCATACTATCTGAAAACGAGCATGTGCGATGCCAGTATCCCTAATTCGCCGGGCAACTAAACCTGACGCAGCTTGTACGAGTCAAAACTAACCTATGAATCGCAGTGCATCCCTCTGCACTTTATTTCGTCTGTTGGGCATTGTGGATACGTTCGTGCGACGTTGAAGGAAAACACTGACGTGTGCACGGCCACCTGGAAACTGAACAGCAGGTACTTCAAACTTCCTGAACATGTAAAAAGTGATGGCATACAATATTTTGTTTACCTCATACTTGAATGTGACACCTTCGGCAATTAATACAGCGCAAAATCATACGACAAAATACCCACTTTTCAAGAACTCAATTATTCTGCGACTAAATCGCAAACCTTTTATGGTTTGTGTCACAATGACACAAAGCGGAACACTTCAGTCCTTGCTGCCCCATTAAACTCTAAGCAGGTAATTATGGGCGCACTGACTGCAGGACGTTCGCGGCTGCTCATCGTCAACCGATCTCAGCTCCAAACGTGACGTGAGTGCTTTTAAGAGCGCACCTCCAAATGCTTGCAAACTATCATGCGCCAACCTCTTACACTGATGACAAAAAAAGCGACTCCATTGCACGCAAAGCTCTAATTGTTTCTATGCATTATGCAACACACAAGCTGATCAATCGACACCGTGAGCTTCATTCTGATTGAAGTAGAAGCGCAAGAAGCTACAAAAAGTATAGGACTCAAAACAGATGGTGCAAAAAGGAAAGGATTGCCCATCTTGTACTAACCAAAAAAGGATGGAAATGTTTCGCGCTGGTTTCAACGAAAACAATGGCACATACAACTGCGTGGACAGATCGTTCTCCGGTTAGGCAACCGCATCAGAACCTTGGCAGTGCATATAAAGCATTATCCCATCAGCAACATGTCCGAAGGTGGAATGCGACCGTAATAACACTGTGCACTATACTGGAAATACTTACCTACGGCTGCATCATGTGTACCAAAGAAAGCGGTCCATTAGTCAGCGCCTCCACCCTTCAGTGCAATGCTTCCAGCAAGTGTTGAATATCATTGCTTCTCACGAAACTTGGAAAATAATGTAACCGGCTTCTTTTAACGATAGTCTTGAGGCATGCCGTCACTAATCTCAAAGCAATGGTTATTCGACATCTTGAGATCCACGGACTCTCTTCGCGACCAGTGCAACAGTTTCGTTTTCCAAGCTGATCCAAGTGCTCGTTACTAATTGCTTGCTCGATTCGCCATAATAGGTGGTACCAGCCTGCATCCTGGCTTCCAGTGGAGGTAACGGTAAGAGCACATTCGGGCGAGTGTCCCCGTAACGTCAATGAAGAATACCATAACTGAATTACGACTGTTCGTCTCTTCAGATAAAGAGACAGCTGCTAGATTACGGAGCGCTAACAAAAATCAGCATCCCTGGAATCAAAATGAAAGTACACAAATGCCTTGCCATGTTTGCCAGTCACACTCTTGAGTTCACGAGTGTTGCATGCGCCTAGAATCAGCATGTCACGCATTGTATGTGTTAAAGCTATTTGATGTGAAGCAGGTGGCTCACTCGCTGCAGATTGTTCTTTCGTTCTAAGCAGGAAGCTTCCCTACTCGCGATTCGTCCTGTATTTCTACATTCCTGTGCATCGTGTTCAAAAAGTGTCTGCCGTGCAGTTCTGACTAAAGTCGCAAGATTCTGATTGCAGTGTGCGGGGCATCGCGGATCTAAAAGATTATTGGGAATTATAAAATCAACTGGTCCTATTCGTAGAGCTCGAGCTTTGGAACAGGCCAAACGCATCATTCCTCAGTCGCACCAGAGCATTACTGTACTCAAAGCTGTGTATGCATCAAGCCATAGTGACAGCGTCGGCTTGCTAGCTACACAAAGCGTACTCGAATTCGTAGCATCAAAGCACGTGGAATCATTTTGCACAACCAAGTAGTAAACGAACAAGCCTGTTCTGGAGTCTGCTAGCAGCAGTTGCTGATTTGTCCCATCGGGCGAAACGACATACATTCTGAAATGAAGATGAGCCACTACACTTAACGAAACGACTGACGACAAATATGAATCCATGTACGGGTTACATGCCAATCAACGCAGCACGCCTGTAGTCCAACAATAAACTACGGAATACGTAAGGGTGATGCTAGTTTAATCGGTGTTATTGCTTCCTCGAGTACGAAATTGCATGCTACCGCCCGCCTGATGCACCTTCTTTGCCACTGCATTGCATTCTAGTACAGACTATGACACGAGCACAACAGCGAAAAATTCTTGTAAATAGCACGCAGCAAATGTAATCAGAGGAACTCCCGTTAGAAGCTGGACTGACACACAAATACATGCGCTTGTGCAGGAATGACGCTAGTTAAAGGGTCAAGATAACAGTCGAAACCTGCGTATTTTAACTGCACGTCAGCGGCTGCTTGTGCGCGCTACTGTGTAATGCGGCGCATAAGGCATACCAGCTAGAGAAGCCAACATCGGAAAATCTCAAAATCAGAAACTGATCTGCCTTTTGCAACAAGGCTCGCGGCGCACTCAAAAATGACACTGGGGAGGGCCCCACTTTTGTGACGCGTGTACGTGGGACAGAACTCACGGACCTGGTCTGCACGCATTTGCATATGTCTTCCTCCAACACGCCTTGCACTTCATACAACATGTGGAATAATGACGCACAACCTGGAATGCACGCAGGTCCTCTAAGAAGCTAGTCTATTCACGCCAAACACGACCAAAAACATGCGTCGTCACACACAAAATCGTGCAGGTACTCACCCTGATACAAAACACCCTCCAAAGCATTCGTGATGCTCGCTGGGAGTATCGTTAGCCTCTGAATAGCTGGCAACACGCCAGCGCTCTATGCGTACAGCTCCGGGCGTGGAACCTGACCGACAAGATGCGGAGGCAGCGTGAATATACTTCTGAAGTTTCTCTTCGTGCGTAAGCAGCAGCAACCGTTCCTACTTGTACTAGATCAAAAAGATTACCAGCCCCTTAGAACAAGGCCTATCTAGCAGTCATTTTCACTGCATAAGCCTAAGTCGTTGATTGGGAACGAATTTTACACAAATTGTTGATTTTTACTTCCTGGGCTCAACACCACTCACTCTCTTGGCCATTAATGTGCCGGTTATTCTTGTAGTATTCAAACAACCGCAGCATGAGATTCTGACACACTGCACCCAAAACTTCTATAGGTACATCTTTGTTTCGACACATCTTGATGGCGTGAACACACTTCCAACTGCCGTGCTATGCTTCAAATATCCACATGGGAAACACTGGTAGCGCACTATCTGCAAGGTCGAAACAGCTGCCAATCGTCACCCTGGCACAGCTCCAAACGTGCGGAAAAGAAAGCATGAGTGCTTTTGACAGCGGAATTCCAAATGATTGCAAACTATCATGCGCCAGCCTCTTACACTGATGACAAAAAAAGCGACTCCATTGCACGCAAAGCTCTAATTGTTTCTATGCATTGTGCAACACACAAGCTGATCAATCGACACCGTGAGCTTCATTCTGATTGAAGTAGAAGCGCAAGAAGCTACAAAAATTATAGGACTCAAAACAGATGGTGCAAAAAGGAAAGGATTGCCCATCTTGTACTAACCAAAAAGGATGGAAATGTTTCGCGCTGGTTTCAACGAAAACAATGGCACATACAACTGCGTGGACAGATCGTTCTCCGGTTAGGCAACCGCATCAGAACCTTGGCAGTGCATATAAAGCATTATCTCATCATCAACATGTCCGAAGGTGGAATGCAAAGCGACCGTAATAACACTGTGCACTATACTGGAAATACTTACCTACGGCTGCATCATGTGTACCAAAGAAAGCGGTCCATTAGTCAGCACCAGCTTGCTGCAGTGTAATGTCTTCAGCAAGTATTGGGAATTATTGTTTCTCACCAAAGTTCGAAACAATGTAATAGATATTTATCCAGATAGGCTTGGAAGAGTGCAATAGCAGCGCCTTCATTCTCCAATGTCAAACTCCACTCACGAGCTATATAGTCAATGAGCTTTCGAACCTAAGAAACGGTTTATCTACTCAACATCTATTCCTTTAATCTAATTACCTGTGCGAAGTTTCTACTGTGAACATACGTCCTGTGTTTAGTTTCAGGCTTGCTTGACTAAGATTTTGCTCGCCGTCCCTTTAACAAGAGTTCAAACGTTTTCAACTGTCTTCAGCGCACCTGACCATGGGGACAACTAACCTAAAATTTTCACCAACTGTGGAACGATAATAATCGCGGTAACACCGATTTGGGCTCGAGCCAGTCTTCAACAGGTACAAGCACACTTGGCGTTCTACTGCACTGCAGCGTTCACACGACTCTGCCGCACGCAGCAAATACTCTAGCTACTTCAAATGATTTTTTGTGTCAACAAACGCACAAGCTAATATTTAAGGATTCGGAGCAAATGCAGGTGAGGACCTGCTACGATTGCTGCACGACAGAGGCGTGTGAATTTGTGAACTAGCACCTAAACAGCGTGTCACAGGGTTCAGGTGCAAGAGGAAAGAAAGCACGACTCTGCACAGGCACTACGCAAGTGCTGACTAGACAGCTCTGCACAAAAACCTGCTCCAAATAAGATCAGCTAATCAGAATGCCGCTGCGCTCCGTGCTTAGCTGCATCGTATGTTTGTTTCTGGACCATTTATTGACTTTCTCTGCACGGATTTGGTGCGCCACTGATCGCAGTGCACTGCTTTAGACAAAGTAACTCAATGCCT
>NW_013654450.1:0-21337 GCF_000499385.1 Eimeria necatrix
GCACCCGACATGAATGACCTATCCCTTTTGTGATTGTCTAGCCAAATACGCACGCACGCTGTGCAAACTGTATAATGAGAGCTCATGATAGCGTTTATCTACGAACGCCAATTCACACGTTCCCGGTCGGAGTGTCGGTCACGACGCAAATATTCGGTAGAGTCCCCTCCAGTGCGCTGCTGCACTACTGCCTACATCTCGCTCCAACAGTGATTCACGAAGGCGATTCTCTATTTCATTTGCAGGTGCGGCGGCGCTTTGGGGTTTTGTTAGGGCTGTTGGCAGCGCGCGTTTCGTGCAGCTGGGGCGTTTTTCGTGCTTCTCGCGTAGCATCTCAGAGCCTGATGATACTTTTGCATCAGAATTCCGTGTTTCCTCTTCATTCTTTCTGTTCCTCAACGTACTCGGCAGCTACATCAAGACACCAATCTCTCAGTTAGCGTCGGCCCAACAGATCACCCAAGAACGATTGAAGAGTTGCCACTTACTTCCTGTACCCATACATTTGCTTACAGTTGTGGTTCAGCGGCCCTCAATGCGGCGGAAATGGAAAGCAAGGGCACTGGAAAGAAAACTAATGGTGCTTGCTGTTGCATTTCTGCTCTTTCTAAAGTGTGTAGGGTTCGAGAAAAGGAATGTTGTCTCCTGATATCGCCGCTGATAGTAAGACGAACTATGTGGGCGGTGGAACCAAGCCACTGTGGTGTTTTGTTTCTCTGTGTTGCCTGCAAATGAAGCTTATCATATATTTCTCACGGTGAGGCTGGAATGTGCTTCCTCTATTTTCATTCGTGGCTCGGAATGCGAGTCTCTCTGGGACCATTTCTCGGCATTCTGAGGAAAGCTCCCTTCATGTGGTCAGATTCTGACTAATACATCGCTTTGTGGCTCACTGTATTTCTCAAAAGGTCAAGGTTTTGGCATTTGCTAAGCCCTGGTGTTCAAGGAATTACTACCATACGTATCATTTCCGCTGAAGCAGACGTAATACCTACCAGCTTGTTCCACATGAATTTATCCTTTCGTGTTCCGGCCGCGGGATTAGGTCAAGGAATTATTTTGTCGCTCAGTGCGTGCCAAATATGGTTCATAACAGCTTTACTAGCTCATTTTCAGTACGAACCTCTGCCCACAACCATCAAAGTGCACGTCAGCGGCATACGCTCCTTAAGAAGACCTCTGATGACACATTCTCCCTCAGTTAAGTCTCTGGTGGCGATTTGTGACGATGATATGTAATACGCAAATGCACTCTTCTCGACAATATCACACGGTACGGTTAGAAGGATTCTGGAACCCATGCATGAACTACGTGCAGCCAAGCCAAGTTCCCAGAGATGTCGCCTCCGAACCACATCAGCGTTCCATACCTGTAAAACATTCAACGCCTGAAGACGTTTAATGCGCGGATGCGGAATCGCCAATTCTGCGTATTCATCACATACGCACAGATGCGCAGGTCTTCTACTGCAGGCCGCCTTGCCCCACTCACTAACAGGCGCCGTGCGCACACTGATACACAGCACATACAAGTAGAGCCATACTCCAAACTTGTGCAGAAGAGAATGTTTTTTCGCTTAGTCGCGTGCTCGCGCCAATGGTTTTGGGGCCTATGGCGAAAACATTGCGATCATTAGTCCGTCTACTGCTGCCCCGAGAGATGGAGCTTGAGTTGGCCGAGCAGTCGCTGTAGCTGTACAGCAACGCTCCAGGCAGTTGGCTATTAGGCTCACGTGAAATTATTCATGGTGGCTCCGCATGCTCAAAAGTACACCTTAGTGTTGATTCTGGACGGACATGAACGAAGCTATCACATACTCTCTGCCAGAAGGCGAATCGCAATCAACATGCCCGTGCGGTCTTCCAGATTGTCTACAAAAGAGCCAAGTGCTAGTCAAGTGAAAGCCTTGACAGGCTTTAGCGAAATTCGACCACGACTAATCTACGAGCATGCAGAGCCGACGAAGCGTCGCAGCAGCATTACTCTTGCTTAAACCGGTGCGGTACTCAGCCCGACTATGCGTGTCAACTGCTGCAGCACCCGACATGAATGACCTATCCCTTTTGTGATTGTCTAGCCAAATACGCACGCACGCTGTGCAAACTGCATAATGAGAGCTCATGATAGCGTTTATCGACTAACGTCATTTCACCTGCTTATTAGTTCCCATGCAAGTAGAAGGAGTGTCGGCCATAGCGCCGCTGTGCGATAATTTCATGAAGTCTATTTTTCCTGCGCGTACGCCGGCGCTTTGTGGCTTGGGTAGAACTGTCGATGATTTATGATTTACGGAGCCGGACCATATATTTCCTTCCTGCGTAAAAATTGAATGTTTTAACGCTTAATGCTCCTGTGGTCTGGAAACCCTGCGCTGAGCTCATGTTTTCTTCAATGTTGGCGGTTGGCAGCCGTTTCAGATTACATATAGCATCCCGCACATCGCCGCATATAAAAATAAGCGATACGTTACTGGCTACCCATCGATAATTGTCTCACGTGCTGCATGACAGCAAAACTACGCCGCTTAAGCGGGAGTAATTCGATGGAGCAGGATGTATTTGCAAGCAGTTGATATCGGCGTTATGCAGACAAAAGGTTTGCAGCTTGTGTATAAAAACTTCAATAAAGGCAAAGCCGCTTTTAAACTTTTCCTGTAGGAGAGTGTCTCCTTCACTTGCCACTGAGCTCGTAGTAAACCTATGAATCTGGTATGTTCTATTTAGACGTCATATATGACACGAAACAAGCACGACGGGCTTCGAGTTTATGTAGGTCTTTTATAAGCTATACAGGCATACTCTAGTCAAAACTGTCTCATGGCATTGTTCCTGAGCAGTCCACGTTTTTGGGCAAGCATCCACCTCGCGCCATCTCCTTGAAGCCCTGTTCGAAACCTGTAGCGTTTCAGATGCCAGTCGCCGGTACACCGCATTAGCAAAGAATTGAGCATCCACATAATTTTCTCACCGACAACTCAACAAATCACCAGCGTACCATCTGTAGCGCAGCGAAGGTAATGGTAGAGTTGTCCTGCACAGGTAGTCAGGTTGACCTGTTGCTATGTAGTTTGTTATGACATGTCTAAGTAAAGCTCCCGCAAAATAAATACGCCTTCTACGTTGCCTGAGAGGACGGGTATGAAAAGAAAACCTTTTCCTCACACTTTTCGCGCACTCCACCCAAGCAACTACTGCTCCCCTGAACAAAATGAGGGGCTGTTAACTAGGGCACATGATGCTTTAATGGTTTTGGTGTATAAACGTGACTGCACAGCTGGAAACGCCTTGATCTAATGTGCAAAGCAGAGGGGCCTAAGCATCATTTCTTTCCGACTTTTTAGCATTTCGACGCTGCCGGGAAATATTTTTGCAAGCCTTAATTTTGAGTCAAATATACGTACTGCAGGCTTTCCAAGGCATATCTCGGAAATCGGCGGTGATGGGCTAGCAGCTTAAGCATATTCCAGATGTCTCTTCGTCTCCTGCGCTTCTACTGTTGACACCAACGTACGCGAAGCTTAAGAGAGATTTAAAGCCAGTGCAAGCAACACGTTTCAACACGTTCCGGCATAAGTGGAAAACCAGCGTTCTGTGCAGAATGGTGCCACAACCAAAAGTTGCTGAGGGGCTCTGACCCAACATACTCTCTGCAGCAGTGACTTTTAACGGGTCAGGGTTTCATTGGCACTGTTTCAGGATTTATGAATAAACTCACAATCAGCTTTGAAAAATTTTAGTGGCGCCGAGCCAAAGATAAAAATGGTGTGCATCACAGCGTTTCGGTTTTGCTGTAGCTAGGTTTTGGGCAGAAATGTTCGTGTAGCCCGGAGCATAAAGGCGGTCATCTTCTATCTAACGCTTCATTGCATCATACAGCATCTTTAATCTTGGCCTGTAAAAAATTTCGCTGACGCAAGCTTTGGTCTCTTCGACATATGGACAAGATCCACAGTGGCCTCTTGCGCTGTGCGGATTGCGTGGTGGGAGTATACTGCAGAAACTATCTCCGTCCAGAAACAAGCAGAATAAAGCACTCTGGATGTTTTGCATTACTTTCAGTTTCTTTCCGTGCTCACACACAGATTCTAGGCTTCTCCAAACTTTGGCCATCTCCCCATGGAGATTCTGTGATTGCAGTATAAGGGCTCGCAAGAGCTTCACTTACTTCCTATAAAGGATGCGCAACAGAAAAGCATACAGTAGTAGCAGCTTTACTTGTTTTACGTCTGTTAGAGTGGAACAAATTAGATTTGGTCCAAAGGTAGAGGCACTACAGAGCGGTGTTCATGTTCCTCCATGTTGTGACATGCTACATGCAGTGTATGCACTTAAAACGTCCCGTGTACCCTGCACATTCTGAATCGAAAATCATCATGCATGATTAAGCGCGACGTTGGCAAGTTTGTGAACTTGAAGAACGCGGGCACAGCCACTGGAAGGCGGACGTTTTCCCGGTACTCTGTGCATACCACAGTAGCAGCGCCGTGATGCCATCAAGACTCAGCGACCTCTTCAGTCAGGTCTATGCACTTGTTACGGTATAATTTGACTGTGGTCCCTGCAGCGGCAGCACGACACCTACTAGCTTCGAACAGAGAGATATTAACAAATTACACACTGGCACATGGTCAAGCGTGACGGTTGCTTTTTTCACCATTTGAACCTTCGAAACATTTTTACAACGCCCGTTAAGTCAACTCAAAAGTTCAAACTGTAACGGGACAACCTTCATGAACATATATATCTGCTCAACTCCTTTCATTGGCGTGGCAGCCAGCAAAGTCCGCATTAGTGTGTTGTGAAATCTGCTTTGCACGTGTCTCATGCAGGACTGGGTGTGCTGGAGCACAGTACACGTCTATTCATGTGGAGGTCTCTTCATGTGATTGTATTTTGAGTGAGTTTTGAAGCAATGGAAGCCAACTGTGTCACCAAAAAGGGCAGCACGTCACGTTTTCATCTAAATGCGACTCGAGGCAAAAGCAGCACATGTGTAAGCATCGATGCTGAGAAACAATATAAATGATTGCTTTGCTCAACGACCTGAAAGAGCTAGCTAGAACTAAGCGCCGGACGTGAAAGCGTAACCGCTCCCAGTTTAGGCTAACTGTCCTCTAAATCACAGATCAACCATATCAGAATCGTACGAATGCAGCATTCGCTTCGCGTCAAGGCACCTTACTTTGTTTTCTTCATTCACGGTACACCATAACATCTAGGTCTGAAGTGAAAGCACATTTTCAGCCCTGAACAGGCACGTTCTGCCACGTTTTAATTTACCTTTGGCGTTGCCCAGTATGAAGCATTCATGTTTCCAATGCAATTCACCTAAGAACGCTAGCGTCCTTTTGGCTGGGCTTGTCTAATCAATCTTTTTGCAACAAAGGTGCTTCAAAACTGAGAGAAATTTGGCATTGGGCGTGGCGAATGCACTTGTGCTGTTTTCTGAGCTAGCAACAAAACGAGGCTCAAAAAAATTTAATGCGGAGCAACGCACTCTCTGTTATTAATGGCGTCTATTCAGATGCTAGAAAAATCTTCTAGCGTGCACGTGCCTAGCGGCTTCATGCCTTGAGAACGCCAGTGTTCATGTGCCAGTTTGCTATCTTGTACACAAAACGTGGAGGCAACGGCTGCCCATATGCTACATGTGATGCTGACAGACTTTTTTTGGTCTAAATATAACCAACGAAACACGGTTGCATCGTGCAAGAGCATTTCTCACTTTCTGCGTGGAGGATGAAGCCATGTTATTCGCCGTACTGGGAATCCGCAAAACGTTACACAAAAACTGTACGCCCAAACTAGGGGCAGCATATTTTCCTTGCCTTTACAAGAAGACTAACACTTTCCTATGTTCACGGAGTGCTTGATCATCAAACATCTCTGCAACCACCTGGTGACTTGAAAAGTCACAAAATCACAGGATGGAAATTCTCACGATTTTGCTTCAGGTAGAGGCAACAAATATTGCTAAAGGACTTTTGAGCTAAACGTTGGAAATGTGATTCTACCCCTGTCAAAGCTGCATGCATAGAGTCGATTTGAAAACGAAATACCTGCAAGATGATGCTCATCCGCTTTCAGCATGATACGAAATGCCAGCAACACGCACTAGCTGTACAGTAGTTCAGGCTCATAGAGTGCGCGAGCTTTTGTAAATGCATGCTTGCTCTAATTGGTGGATTTATTCACGACGTATTGGGTTGTGTCATGAAGTGCCATGGCGATGCCAAAATTGTCACAACAAGATGCATGTCGGATTACCAATAGCCAGGAACGGCTTGTTATACGATGGAGCTATTTTATCGTCTTCACAACTTTACATACTCCTTCAGTAGACGCCTCTAGTTTCTGCTATGCTAGAGAAATGTCGAATAATTCCACAGTAATTGGTGAAGGCTGTCTCCACGTGGAGGGCCACACTCTGCGTATCAGCTAAAGAGTCAGAAAAGCTACAAAAGCTTTGCAGAACAACCTACTTTCTGTGAATAATGGGTTGGAACTTCGGGCTTCGGGCCAAAGCTTTTGTCCGTTGGTTGTGCGTCAGCTTTCTGAACCTTCGGCACCGCAACAGGTAAGCCATAAGGATTTTTAATGTTACATCATTTCTCAAAATGCGTCCTTAGCCACGTGTTGCACGAAATGGTTGGCTCAACGTCATCTCATGACAGCCATGCTCGCATTCTCCAACTGCATATGCGTCCGGCAAAGCAAAACCGTGCTCCAGTCATGACATGGAATTTGGCCGAGTGAACTTGCCCTTAAACGAGCCACCCGCAACGAGATATTTTGCGCTCAAAAGGCTCTCAACTTCACTTTCGTTAGCTATAGGAGCAGCGAAGCTGCTTTCAGTTGTGTGTGGACACAATTCCTTTATACTCAGGAGAAGTAAAGCACAACAGCAATCACTGCTACGTGTTTAATTTTTCTTAGCCCGGTGCTTGCATCCTCTTAAATGCCTCTGTCGGAATTGTCTGTGCACAGCTGTAGCGCGGCCCCTCTGTTACAGTTAACATTCGCTTAACTAACATGCTGAGCAGAAAACGGTGAGCGAAAGCTATTTAGTGCATCTTATTAACTTTTGAGGCCGCACGAACCAGAAATGGTCCTGGGTGAGCAGTCCACGTTTTGTGCTTTGCCTTTTCCAGTCCATTCTGGATAACAACAAACAACCGCAGAGCCATATCTGGTGTAGCGCTCGCTGCTAAGCAGTGCACTGCACGTGTTTGATTGCATTTAAGTTGCTTGTCAATCACGTTTTCTCGGTACATTTAGCGAAATACAAAGCTCGTGGCAATTTGCGCTCCTTCGAGCAACTAGGGCGCATTGCACAACTAAGACAAACCAATAAGGCAGATTTCTGCACTTCAAAGTGCCTTCAACAAGTTTTCCCGCGAATCAAGCATTCAATGACATATCATGTTTCCGCATAAAGGCCTCGTCAAACAGTGAATGCGTTTCCCAATGGCTTGCAATCGTTTGCTGGCACTTTTGTTACTGTTATGCCAGTGATGCAGCAACCCACCACCTGTGAATAGCCTCCTGATGCACTTGCTTGTGCCACCTTGCTAACAGGCCGCATCAACGAGAAAAATACAAATCCAGCTATCTTCTGCAAATAGTGGTTGAGAGTATAAAGTAGTCGTACTATCTGATCATTATACTGCGTGAACGTATGCATCAAATTCTGCCTTTGTCCCACACAAAATTGCCCCCACTAAGTGTTTTCGCACCTCAGAATTCTGATACTGGAAAGTTATTGCTTACTGACTGATGTTTGTAGCTGCACATCTCCCCTACAGCATTCAGCATATTTCGGAGGGCCAGATCTCCAGCCATCCGTGGTCTTCATGCAGATACTGAGCCGCAATCGTTTTAAGAGCTTGAAAAACGAAGATAACAGTTGTAGAGTGCAGGCTAATGCTTCTGGAAATATCTGGCTCAGTTTCTAATACCCCCCTGTATCGGGCTGCATTCAGTAAATCTGTATTGCTTGTCAATTTAAGCTCGAGTATATAGCATCATCCTGCTACAGTGCCACAGGCGATGCGGTGCTCAGACAGTATTTCTCCCAAGTTGCTGCTGCTGTAGAATCTCCAAGCACTAGGACACGGCAAAATTGTCGCGACTGATTAAATGCTGAATGTGGGAACCACAACCTCTGTGGTTGCGTCTTGTTCTTTACACTTTGTAGAGGATGCACGATTGTCTCCATCTCTACGAAGATTCACTATCTTTAAACGTACTTCCTGCGCGAAACGCAACTGCTAGTGACGTTGTCTTTGCTCGAGTATGGCGCTTATGCAATGAGACAAATAAGACAGGATCTAGTGTGAGACTTCAACGAAGTTCCTCCGCCGCACATCTTTTCCCACGCTTGTCGTAACTGTTGAACTACATCTAAGAGGCCGAGCATTTCATAGTAGGCTTTAGGCAGATAAGCTAAGGGAAATGCGCAGTGTTCTTGCGTCTCTTCGAAACAATTTCCGAAGATACACAAGAACACGGCAAACAGGTAAACTAGGACGCATTATTCATGATAAGATGCAACCCTGCAGCGTTGCTGTCAACCGTCTCGTCAGCCTTGGAACTGACTGTAGGAAGCTTAGCTTCCCACGGGAGCTAATGAATGACTTGCATGAGGATCAAAAACTTTGATATGTCATGTGCTTCGACCAGCTCAAAACACACTTGCTATAGCCAAACGGATATAATGCACTAGTTTACATGTTTAATATTGTGACACGTGTATTTCCTCTTCTTCAACACTGTAGAGCCATATGGAAAGTCAATTCCTTCATAGTTCGCTGAACGATTTTAGTCGCCGTTGAAGTCATTTGCATGTTCTAGCGTGGTTATGGGAGGTGACTACGTTGCATGCACTGGATGAGGCATGCTTCACACTGCCACCAACAACGCAGTTGTTGAAACCCCCTAAACTTATTTTTTGGCACTGTAACATAGACCCAGAGGCCAGCATGTTGCTGGAGAATGCCGTTACAACGCGCAAAATTAGCATCTAAATGTATGAGCCAACTTTCATTTCAACCTTCATAAAGGTTTCAAATGTGCAGTATGGCACATAGAAGACTACGCAGCTCTCCCGAGTTGATTGTTTTGTTTAGCAAAAGCGAGTCATGCGCTTCAGTACTGACCACGACTGCCCTGTCCGTTCAGAAGCCAGCATACTCTGGATGCCCCGGCCGTTGAACACGTTATATTTTCCACGGAAAACCGGTCCGTGTCCAGTCCGTTGTGCCTGAATCTTCCATTTTTTCTCCTGCATGCACTACACCGACGAAACAAGCTTAGGAACCTGAAGAGCATTTACCAGGACATTAGCGCCGCTGCATGGATCATGGGGAAAACTGCGCAGATCGTTTTTTCCTGTTGCCGTACATGGCAGAAATTGACAAAAATGTTGCTTTTTCCAATGATTTTCGAGCACTTTCGCTGCTGAAGCCTATGTTTGTGTCGAACTAGTTTGAGCACGCCGAAACTGCGCGCAGCGAGTACCAAGCCAAAGCGGGGTTCTTTTTCGGGCACCTATAGGCACTGGACCCTGCTGCTGCTACTGCTGGTTTCAAGTATTGGCTACGTACTCACTTTGAATAATCAAAGAAAAGCGCAACGACAAACTTGAAATGGACGCCCAGCCGAAGCATCTACAGGCTTGACAAGTAGATAAAGTGCGATTGAGAAACTTCATAAAACAACCTCAGGGTATATATGGCTTTCTACACTAAGCAAGTCATCTTCAGTGCACACTTGGAACAGATGCCGCTTTCAATTGACCCATGCCGCATCTGCAAAGGATGGCTTATGCTTACTGCCCTAGACAGGGTCCTTTGGTATATCATTCTTCATGATGACAGCATTCTTTGCACCTTTATATGTTACGCTTGTGATTAATGGTAATTTTGATGTTCATGTGCTTCATGTTGAGCACAAAGGAAGAGGTGCATGAAGTGATGTTTGATGCGGCGCATCAAGAATTTCGCGGAGTAAGGATCTAGGTTCGCTTTCTGTCTGCGCATTCCTCATGCCACGAAATGACATATGTGCCTCATCAGGTATATTGAATGCCAGCTTGTTCAAGAAACGTGTCAGCAACAGCTTCCGTCATCCCTGCAGGCAGCGCAGCGTGGGGTCGCTTCAGACCATACAGAAGCGATAGCACAAGTAGAATCCATGCACACTACGCCTTACTCTCTGAAGAAAGATAGATAAGATCTTTGTACTATGGTAGAACAAAAGGGATTCAGAAACAGAAACTGGCGTCATTCAGGGAAATCAAAGCAACCACAACCAGCTGCCCTAATTCCATCACGTCGGAGAGTTACGAGAACCCTTCGATTCACATTATGTCACAGATTATTCCATCACCGTTCGTGATTCGACGAAATCATTAGATGTAAAAACTAGCGATCCCGTGAATAACCTCGAGTGGATGTCTTTAGCTCGTGATGGTAGCAAACACAAAAGAAGTCGTCGCTTCCAGAGGTCCACGTATCTTGTCAAACCACAACAGAAGAAATTGTGAAATACCTCACACCGCCTAATCTTCAAACATTAAATCAGGCATCAGGTGGCATGCTACGTTCTTCACTTCGTGATTACAATGTCGCAGCGCAAGACGGGACTAGGATGCATATCCTCTTAACCTTTCATAGGCCTTTTTAAAATCCCACGACATATCCTGGACGCACGTGCTGCAAATGCCGAACTGCAAAACGGTTTTCTGTTTTAAAAAAACAAAATCTGTGGCCCCTTCCCCTTCTCTCCCCTCTGCGTAACACACTTTTTGGTCCTCTAGTTTCGCAGAAGGTTGCTGGCCATGGAAGCACGCTTGTCAAACGTCACGCCAGGAGTAACAACAGCAGGGGCTTTTTGTTCCTTTTCATTCGCCTGCAAAATTTCATATTCCAATGTGTCCTGTCAGCGCCTCGATTTCCCTCCAGAAAATTTGCACGGTCAGCTTTTTCCGGTTGTCCCAACTTGTTCGGCGATGCACGCAAATAACGCTGTTTGTCAAACAGCTGAATGGTTACTACCTGAGCTTTTGTCGCAACCTCAATTGCAAACTATTTCAGCCCCACACGTCTGCAACGAAAATAAAAAAAATTTTGAAACCCACAGCCTGCCGCAATCAGGAAAGTGTGCTCAGCAGTCGTGAAAATGCAGCAGATACATTATGCATAAACGTGCTTATCTTTACCACTATGAATCCTTTGCAACAACTAAATTGCCCAAAGAAGCAGCAGCCCCCCAACAGCATATTCTGTGCGTCTGAAGCAAGGCGTTCTTAATGCCCTTTCAGCAGCAAGTAAATCCAGATGTAATCGTGCACAAACTAAGAAATATATACTTTATAATATGCTTTATAGTTGTCACTAGATGCTGCGACATATAGCGTCATGGTTTGTATCCACAGGTATGCAGGTAATAAGCATGTGTGGATACGATGGGCGTCGCGCGTTGCTTGCTGAGTAATAAAAATTCATTGTAGCCTCCGAGCTTCTATTTGTTCAGTTACTCACTAGCTGCACCGTGGATATACAATACAAGCGATGCCTACAAACACAGTTCGTCAACAAAGCCGAAATGAATGAATAACCACAGATCGAGCGAGATGTTCTCACACACACAACGCAAAAGTGCATCAGCCTCGGTCACAGATCACTTTTTTGAGCGATCACCCACTAGCTGCAGCATGTTCCATCCCGTTTCAATGTCCACATAAAAGTAGTAGGGTGACTGCGACGTCACTATGCGAGGTACGGCGCAAGGTGGCACACTCGAAACAATTGATCCCATTTTCTCATTCGTACATTTTCCATCTTTGTCTATAAAAAAAGGGAACAAAACATTTTGTTGGCCGTGGGGTTGAAGAAGTACCTCTGCCGTCGAAGAAGCGGTGATGTCGCTGGTTGTTCATGCATCCCTCACCACAGCGCACTAAGAAGCATCTACGTAGCGCTTCCTAAAAGCTACTTACTTTCTTTGAAGCCGCATATTAACAGGTATAAGAGATAACAGTTTCGAGCAAAGAGTGCGAAGAGGTGCTCCGCTTTGAAGCACAATATTCATGTCTAGCATCGCGTGCACTCTGTCCAGAGTTTTGTGAACCCTTGAAGGCGTACTACTAAAGCTTACTCATGCGTTGCCAAGGCCAGTTCAGTATCGCCTCTTGGTTGCTATTCTCTCTTCGAAGGAGGTTCCCCGACAGCAACCGAGTTCAAGATTGACTTTTGTTTCTACACTTCATTGTGATAAAAGGGTGAAAGCAACGATTTGTCCCATCGCTATAGGTACAAATCTGTAAACATGAATGCTGAATAACCTGGCACATACAATCTGTTAGTTGTGGCGGCAGACAGAACGGTGCCGACTGTGAACAGAGCGCGCACAGCAATCGCTCGTGGACTCAGTACTTCACTAATTTCTCTTGCGTCTTCTCCTCAGATGCGCCTAAGGAATTTATCATTGGTATGGATAGGTACCAGGACAAGAGGCACATGGGCACTTGAATTTCTTCTGTACGGCTTGCACTCCCGGCTTCCCAGAAAGGTTTGTCTCTTCGTAACGTTCTACAAAATGCTTCGGTTGGCTGCTTCAAAATATTATGACCGTGCGGAACTTTCATTTCGTGAAATCATTTCACCACTCACATACTGGTTCACCATGTAAATCTAATAGAAGCACTAGTTCAATAAATAGCAGGTTCACACGACGTTGTTTGCTATCGACTCCTCCGTTGTTAAGTAAAAGCCCTCCATGCACAGATATAGCTGAAGATACCGAGCGTTTAGTAATCTAATAGCTATTCTCATAAGATTTTCTCTCCGCTAATGTGGCACCCGGTGAAAGCTATAAAAATACGAACTCTCTTCAGCAAGAATGCACGCACAATGCTTGCCAACGAAACGAAATCGTGTGAAGCACACCGCTCACAAAGCAAACATCTTGCAGAGAAGACCAGTAGGAGAATTCAAAGTTACAATAGAGGTTTTTTGTGCAACCCACTTTCATAAGCTTGGAGCGCTGCCGCTGCCTCCCAAGGGAATCTAAGCAATATCTGCCATAAATATTTCTCACAACTGCGAGAGGCACAGCAAGTGCCCGAACGGCTTTCGACAAAAGGTCTCCAGCAAAGGCAACTACAAACTGATGAAGAGTTGTAGGTAACTCGTCGCGCACGAACTGTTCAAAACACAGGAAAAATGCTGCGCAGTCCTCTAACTTTCCCCTGGCAGTAAGAAGCAGCATACGGCATCATACCATTTTGGACGTGGATATCGGGAAAACTACTTGGGAAGACAGGCTTTAGAGACGTTAGCTTATTCTCGTCGCATTATCCGTCACGGAAAGTAGATACTTCGCGATCACGTTATACGTTGAGCGGCGTGCTTGGCCAGTAGCACCTCGTGTAAAAGGCCAAATCCCAATAAAGCACTGTGTATTTGCGCGAAGATGCATCAGGAGCTTGCGAGGGTTGTGCCTTTGCCCCTCAACAATAACAGTCAGAAGCAATTTGGTATTATTAACTCGAAATATAACATTTTCATGGACGTGCAAACGTGGGGACTTTAAACAGAGCGTATGCGACCAGCAATTCCATGTAGTGGCAACAAGAGCACTTCACAGAGAAGCCAAAAGACCGAAAATGGTGAATTCTATTTTTCGCTTACAGCCTTCATGGCACGAAGATCGAGGACGTGTGCTGCAAGAGCGCCTTTTGCTGCGTGTTTCCTATGACGCTAGCATGCGCACGGGAAAAAGCTCAATGCAGCAATGCTTCATGGGAAGCATGCTGGCGAGAAATGCCGTCGAAAGTCCAGCTTCGGGGATCTTAAATCATACGAAGCAGCAGGAGGGCCACGCATATGCATTTAAAATACAGTTGTGCATTTGCAGATGCATGCATTTCTAATATATATTACACAGCTGTGCAACTGGAGGTAAGTACTGAACTTTATTCAAAAACGTGACCGTGCACCAAACTGCGAGCTCCCAGATCGTCCGATTTTTGACACACTAGCTGACGATGGCGTTAAGTGCAAAGCAGAATAATCTCGGCATGCAGCCGCCTACCAGCTACGCCGTATGTCACATCATGATCTGCCCACCAAGCACAGTCTATTCATCATCTCACAGCTGGCCCAAAGACTGAGAAGCCAATCAAACAGTTTGTTGGCATTCTTCAAATTATGCGAGCAATCGCCAATCTGTCAACATGTGGACGCTGGTTCGAAGCGCCGCCAATAACCACAGTATAAAGTATGGCACTTACATACTGTTTCGATATTTCGTCTGCAAATCTTACAACCTAAAAGAAGATCCTGAATGGACTGGCAGTGTGCTTTCACACTTGTATTGACGTGCTTCCGCTTCGGCGGAAATATATGGAAAACCAGAGGCATGCTGAAAAAATCTTGACGTTGAGCATGCCATATCCTGCTGCCCATGACTTGCGGCTGAATATTCAGCTTTTTCGCTACGCCGGAGGAGTTAGCAGTTATACATTTTCTTGAAAAGGAAGCAAAACGACAATCAGAAAGTCCACCCGCATATTGTTAAGCCTATACCTGTAAGCAGTGGGCCATAGTTACTGAGACTCTAGCAAAATACTGACATGTAACAACATACTAGACTGCAAGGAATATAACAGCTTTTCCGGGCTACTGTTCTGTGCCACTCACAAACTTTCAGCAGAGCCAAAAGCCTCACAAGCCGTGCCTCAACTAAATTTATTCCCTGTGCAGTAGAACCAATAGAACACTTTTCTGAGCCTCAAAGTCATAAGCATTGAGTTTTCCTGTGTTTGTTGCTGCATCCGGTTCTGCCAGCCGCCGCTGCAAAACATGGCGTAGAAGCCTGCTTATTCAAATGAACCTCTGCCAGTCTTGAACGTCGCATACGAGCATTTGTGTGCACTGCACGCTAAGCGCTACAATTTGGCAGGGTCGACAGGAAAGGAAGCAGCATAGCAGGTTGACGACCTCTTTGTGTGGTTTAACTCGAAAGAGCATCATATCTAAAAGGCCGTTGCTATACAGCCAGCACATACAACCTGTTTATACATGAATTGCAGCTTCGAGCACTAAATAACGCGGCTTAGTTGCTTACGAGCTTAATGCCTCAGCGGCGGCGGAAGACACGGCACATCTGAATAAGCTTTCACAGTTGCGTCGGCGTCCAAAAAGCTTGCGTAGAGTTGTAGAACGTATCCCCCGAGTATGTGTGTACTTCACAGTGAGTGGAAGTGGTTTTGTGCCAGTGTTTGTCGTACGGCCTGCAGGACCACAGTTGCACCGGAAAATATACTTCTTAACGTTAGCATATGTGACTATCCTGGTTGTTGTATCTGGAAGTCTGCGAGCAATAGTCTTCTCACTTTTTTGAGGCGGCTCATCTCTTGTTTACATGAAAGCAAGGGCTTACTGCCTTTTTTGCAATGGAAACGTAGACTTGTAAATTTTTAGACTGGCGAATGTGTTTCTCATTATTCTTGGGCATCAAGCCTCAAGTCAGCTTAATGAAAAAGATACGTTGAAAAATACAGTCGGTGCGAAGTCGAAACAAGATAGTTGGCTGTGAGCCAGCGGCTGAACAAAAAATGAGTCTTGTTTCAAATAGAAAGTAAGTGGGGCTGACTTCGAAGTGACAATAATAGAATGCTTCCTGCGAAGAATAATCAGCCAATCTTATCCTAAGCCGTCTGAACAACTATACTTTCGCTTGAAGGAAGCCAATATGCAGAAATATCCTGAGCTCAGAAAGGCGTGACCAAGCGGACTGCCGTGGTTGAGCTTTTTTACAGACTAAGCTTTGTATTCGAGTTTTCTGCAACCTTAAAATATTCTTGAAGACGAGCCGAGGGCACTCTGAACCGGGCTTGTGGCTTTTTCGGATGTTTTGCATAATATTCCGAAGACCTCAAAAGGAGAAAAAGACACACCCTTCTTGTAGGTTCTACAGGTTGTGTGTGTGTCTTCTCGACATAATGGCATACTATCTTTCACATTTCGAAGAAAAGCCTTAAAATGACAAAAATATACACGCTTCTTGTAGGTTCTACAGCTAGTGCTTGTGTCATCTCGGCATTATGGCGTATTAGCTTTCAAGCCTACGTTCAGCCTTGCAGAGTGCACACAATTATATTGCCCGCTTCACCTGGTGCATTGGTTTCCAAATTGCAGAAGTGCACAGGAACGCAGCAGGACCTGCTGCATTCCTGCAAGATTTGTTTATTTGCGCGTTGATATTCTTAAGGTTACAAGCACTCAAATGATAATCTTTGTGGCTACTGATTGTATTTACTTGTATCCAAGTGGAATAGGGCGATACCAAAAAGTTAAGGTGCTTAACATACAGCCTGGAGCCATCACACAGAGCAGAATGTCCCACAGTAAAGTCGCATAAGCACCATTGAAAGTAGGGAGTTTAAACGCTTAAATTACCATGATCTCCACTAATTCCCATATTTCTTTTAATGCTAACTCGCTTCATTTCTAGCACGAAAGCTCATTGTTATACTTAACCCTTGCACCACTAAGGATGTGAGACCGCAACGCCAAAAAAGAAAGCTTAAGCGTACTCCCTTTCCATTGGTGAGAGCAGCAGCGCTTTGCGCACATCAAGTCAGAAATGAACAGGTGAAAATTGTTTTGGAGACGTCCTTTGCTTTAATTCACGATCAAGCACCTTAACTAGGTGGTACGCTAATTCTATCCGCTTTTTCTATGCCTGAAGACCTCAACGCAGTACTCGCAGTACACTTTCAAGCAATTTCCCTGAGAAAAACAGGCGCACCAGCTTTTTCAGCAGGGAAATCGAAGCGTATAAGTAGCTCACAATATGAACATTCACTGCAAATTTGGTGGATTTTTCCCTGTCAAATACGCAAAAGCAACCCACGAATTTTGGGGAGCGTAGGATTCGTTTTTGTGCGTCACATGACAAAAAAGGAAGTCCCCAGCCACAAACCCTCACTGTTCTGTAGAAAGCCAAATACGCAAACACAGCTGGTCATCACTTGGACACGCACAAACTTGAGCAAAAGCGCACGGAGGGTGAAAAGTGCATTGTTAGGTGATGGCGGTCGATGTAGTTTTAGTAGCAGGCTAGCAAGAATGTATCACCTTGTCACAGCCTGAATGTTTTGGGTCTCTCAAAAAAGTGCAGCACTGCATGTCGGTAGCGCGGCATATGAATTCACGCAGCTGCAGCACGGAGACGTCTGCCAGCAAGAACAGCGTGTCACACGCCTTACTAATTTGAGGCAAAAGATTATTCTATAACAAGCATTGAGAATGACAAACGCCTAGCCTTTTGGCATGGCTGGTATCCATAACAGCAAAGCGCTTCTATCCTTTGCAAAGACTAATATATCTTTCAGCTGGAAATGCCAGGCTCTTGCTTATTTTCTGTAGGTTGAGCATGAGGATTAAAGTATGGATCATGCTTGGCCAATCGCGAATTTTTACTGCTACATCTAAGTGATAACGCGCAGTTTCGGCAATGCCTGACGTACAAGCTTGTAGTGGGCACAATGGGCAAATCAATGTCAGCGTATACGCGCAGTCCACATTTCGCACGTCGAGTATCACACGTGGCGCAAAGTTGCAGCGCTTCATCGAGTTTTACATTTCAGGCAACAAAAGCCAGAGTGAGCACATTTTTCATGTTTCTTAAAGATCTCCGAAAGAAACGCCCAAGCCAGGGTCATCTCAGTTAAGGAAGTCATTGAAATCTGGCGGGACAACCACGCCCGTCCCCACGTGCTATCATGCAGTCCTACGTGTAAGTCTATATATTATATATATATATTCTACAGTAGTGAGTAAGCATGCAGCGGGAAATAGAGTTTCCTGGCAAGAAGTACACTTAATCAAAGTGGACGCGGGTACCGTTGGCGCTTTGGGTCAGCTTAACAATATAGTGGATTAACTTGCTGCAGATACTGCATGCACTCCGTACAATTAGATGTCCGCGCAAGGACAAAAACAAGAGACGCTCTAATACATACCCTAGGGTTTTATTCAAAGAAGTACAGGACATCGTCAACGCTTGCCTACCGTTCCTTCCATCGAGGTTCAGCAAGTTTACGGAGTAACGTATTACGTATACACAAAAATCTTGTTTCCAACTTCTCAGAGCAAGACTTACTGCCTTGGCTTGCCGGCATTCGCAGTTTACGCCCGCCTATTTTACCCTTGAGAAAAGATAGACGCAAAGTCCGTCGTATCTCCGTACTGCTCCTACGTCCTTTGATTAATGTGTCGAAAGGGGCTCCCGCAGTCAAAAACTGAATTAACAATATCGCAATGCACATATGCGCTTCCCGAAGCACTACCACTAGTATGAAGAGGATATATAGCTGAGTTACAAACCAATGCAGCGAAACCCAAAACTGCACCACGCACTCCCTGGAGTAGCTAGATGAAGCTGGCACTCAATAGCAATCACACAGACAGCCTCAAAAGCGAACTATTGCATATGTGAATCAAGCTCAAAATATGCCAAAGGACACTTGAACAGCTTTCCCGTGCTCCTTTCTTGCGTTTTCTAGATGTATCAGTTTTGCTTACGACCATTTCAATGTATGAACGTACTCCCTTTGGTGAAGAAAACCCCCTTCTACCAGTCGCCATGGAGGCTTTCACACTGCCATTTTGCGCCTTAAACCATAATGCCCAACACAGAATCCCCTAAATATCCTTAAAGCTTTACAACGCAGCGGAGAGTCTTCAATAAACCAATTTTTGTGGCTGTTATCCTGTTGATTTGTAATTGTTCAGCATTTAAGGAGCCGAAAAGCAATGATCCAGGTCCTTGAGCTACCTTTCTTTCCTTATTTCATCCTGCGTCAAGAAGCATCGCTACGCACACCTTATAGCATTCCACTTAGTATTTGCATAACAGGGATCCAATATCACAGTTCATTAGCTGAACTTGTGCTGCAGGTGTTAAAATTCGTATTTGGTATACAGCTTACAGCGTATTTGTGCCACTGCGTCCTGGCTATAGAAAGTACTAGTGCATGACGCTTCTATAGTGTGCCACAAGTAAACTATGTAGCAAATAGATGCTCATGCAACAATTCAAACGCTGTACGTACAGCCTGCATTTGACAAGAGAACACGAGCAGCGTTTTTACCTATTCACGCATATATTCTGACGCCGTTATCCTCAGTCGCTAACGGCTTTGTCAATGTGTAATACAAAGTGATCATCATTTCCATCTTTTGGGGCGCACACAGCCAATCACGGTATTCTCTTGAAAAATCGTGCCCGCCAGTTTTACCAAAGTAAAGGTGGTAGCATAACGAACGCTAAGGCAATTGCTACAGAAGGAAATGGGCATGCGTTCCTGACTGAAAGACTTGCCATGAAGAAGCTCGAGAGCCACTCCCTGATACGCCCGTTTCGTGCACATTTTATGCGCTTCAGAAGTTCCTCAAGGAGTCCCTGCGTGACCAATCCACGCATTCCAATATGTACGCTATACGCGCTTATCAGAAAATACTAGGCTGAACAGCGAAAGCTCTCTCTTATTTGGCTGCAGTGACAGCACGCAATGAAAAGGGTGGTCGACGGGCCGTTTTAGTAGTCTCCTTTGTCGCAACCCACCCCCTGCATGATCAGTTGGGAGAAAATACATCAAACATATCCAATATTTGCGATATGATCGTTATGTGGCACTTCTCAGATAAAGTAATATGATTGCAGCTCTACACACGTGCTATCGATGTACATGCTAACCCCTTTTTGATATAAATGATTTGCATAATTGAGTGCAATTACCATTTACGTCTCGTCCTGGATCTAATCGTGTATTTGCGACAGCGTTTTGCACTTACAAGCTGAATATATTCACATAGCTCCTTGCTTCATGCCAATGCAGATTCAGTAAGCGTTGTTGGACGGTCATATGTGTATTTTGCCTTCGCAGGCTTTCATCCAGATTGTAAATGCACTCGACGCATTCTCCTTCGGCCATTACAGCGCGACGCACGTTTTGGCTGCTCTCCAGATTTAGTATTATATCTCAAGCATGAGTTTTCAAGGAAATGCACTGTGCTTACTGCGTGTGCTATCAAGCGCCGTGTGTTTGTTGCGCGGATGGCAAACACGTCCACATCGAGCCGTCCAAATGCATGGAACGAACAATGCAACGCTGCGAATACATTATCACGGCACATTAGCCATAGTCTCATTATTTACCTCAAAAATGCATCTGTGTGCCATGGTGATCTGTGCGCGTGCCCAATTAGCATCATTTCCACAAAGCCGGCGCCCCTTAAACCCAGCAATAAAAGATGCACCACCTTATATAATTCTAGAACCAGTTCACACCTTGATTGCATAATAGTAGGAAACAATCGCAGGGACAACTGCAGGCACGGTTCTGGGTGCATCTTGTATTTCTTGCTCCTGCGTTACTCTATTCTATAACCTGTAATTGGCCAACAAGTGAAGCGATACTTGACAGCTTTCGGCCAAATTAGTAGGCGGTTTCAACAGCGTTGCGTACAAGCTACGAACAAGAAAAAAATAAGGGGAGCAAAATGGATTTTCCATCCGCACGCAACTGGCATGTATCAAGTCGATTGGGAAACGCATTTGCAGCGTGTGTTTTAAATTGCCTGAAGCTTATAATCTCTGAGAAGTGCTTCAGCAAAACGGTTATTTTGTTTTTTTCAGATGCATACATACAACACAAGTCGCCCGCTGCCTCGCGTCTCGAATACAGTGCCGCGGCATATTAGCCATAACCGCACGACTTATGTCAAAAATGCACCTGTGTGCTATGCTGCTCTGTGCCCGTGCCCACTTAGTACCATTTCCCAATTTTTGTGTGGATATTATTGGCACACGTACTCCCTGGCGGAAGGCGGAAAGCTAAGATGAAAGGACGATATCACTTTCATCTGCTTAGCGGGCCGCCAGCTACACAGTCATTTCAATTAGAGATACATGCTCCCATCACGCTTACATTAATACTTCATGGATGGCCGATAATATAACACAGACAAACTACATGATAAGGCCACCCCAAGAGCCACTAGACAAAGTTGACACTCCTGCAAGCGATGCTAGAAGAAACAGCTTCTCTGTCTACACACAAAAAAATCCCCATTGAAAATTAAGTGTCTCATTCATGTGAGTCACTCACCAAATTACTAAAAGCTATCAGGAAAATAGTCCGAGCATGCAGAACCACGAACGTGGCTTTTTGCGCTCATAAAACCTAGATTGCGCAGTGAAAAGGGATACAACAAGGCACAAGAGCGCCTTATATACTGGATATGCATGTACGGCTTTAAAT
>NW_013654451.1:0-2500 GCF_000499385.1 Eimeria necatrix
GGGTCCCTTGGGGGCCCCCGGGGGCCCCCCAGGGCCCCCTGGGGTCCCTTGGGGGCCCCCATTGGACACGAGGCAGCCTGAGCAGCAGGCCCTCTTGGGGGTTTATGGTTTAGGGTTTAGGGTTAGCGCTTTAGGGTTTAGGGTTTACGGAATTGGGTGGAAAGCCTCCAGGTGCCCTCTGGACAAATCCCACATAAGTGCTGCTGCTGTTGCTGCACCGGCAGCAGCAGCAGCAGCAGCAGCAGCAGCAGCAGCAGCAGAATAGCTGCATGTGCTGCAGCAGGGAGACTTTATGAGGCTCCCAGCTGCTGCAGCAGCACGGCGTCTGTAGCAATGAAAAGCTGCTGCAGTTTGGCCACTCTCTTTGCAATGCTGCTGCTGCTGCTGCTGCTGCTGCTGCTGCTGCTGGATGACACAGCAGCAGCAGCAGCAGCAGCAGCTGTGTGGAGGGCCATAGGGGACTCAGGGAGACCGTCGTCAGAGGCGGTCGCTACCTGCTGCTGCTGCAGCTCTTGCTGCTGCAGCTCTTGCTGCTGCAGCTCTTGCTGCTGCGGCTCTTGCTGCTGCAGCTCTTGCTGCAGCGGCTCTTGCTGCAGCAGCTTCTGCTGCAGCAGCTGCAGCTGCCGCGTCTCTTGAAGACGCCGAAGCAGCAAGCTAACGAGGCCCCCGTGAGGTGGTCCCTTGCTGCTGCTGCTGCTGCTGCTGCTGCTGCTGCTGCTGCTGCTGCTGCTGTCTTGCAGCCTCTGCAGGCGAGCAGCAGCAGCAGATGCAAATGCTTGGTCTACGAGCTGCAGCAGCAGCTGCGGGGAGAGAGCTGCAGCAGCAGCAGGACATTCTTTCCTTAGGATTCTCCGGGCCTTCCGCAGCAGCAGCAGATGCTGCTGCTGCTCTTGCTGCGCCTTCGGAGGCTCCGAAGGAAGCAGCTGCAGCACTTCTTCGGTCGACAGAAAGAGCTGCTGCTGCTGCTGCTGCTGCTGCTGCTGCTGCTGCTGCTGCTGCTTGCTTTGGGCCTCTGCTGCTGCCTGGACTTCTGCTGCAGTGGGGAGGGGCGGCGCAGCGAGAACAGCAGCAAACGCTGGGAGCTGCAGCAGCGAGCTGCTGCTGCTTTGCTGCTGCTGCTGCTGCTGCAGCAGCAGCCTGCTTCTCTCCACGAGGCCCTCTAGCTGCGCTGCTGCTGCAGCACGGGGGCCCTTCAGGGGCAGCAGCAGCAGCGCCTGCTGCGCAAAAGTGCGCAGCCAGGTTTGCTGCAGTAGAAAGTTGCTTTGCTGCAGCAGCTGCTGCTCCTCTGCCAGCACTCTGTTTGCTGCCTGCTGCAGCAGCTGCTGCTCCCGGGCTGAAAGGCTCTGCAGCGCAGTTTCACCACCGCGCTTGCTGCTGCTGCTGCTGCTGCTGCTGCTCCTGCTGCTGCTGCTCTCGCTGCTGCTGCTGCTGCAGTGATGCATGCAGCGAGTGGAGGTGGCGGCAAAGGCTGCGGTGCCGGTGGTGCAGCTGCTGCGGCTGCAGCTGCAGCAGCGCAGCAACAAGGGGATTATCAGCTCTAAAGACAGCAGCAGCAGCTGCTGCTGCTCCTTCTGCAGCAGCGGGAGCAGCTGCAGCAGCTGCTGCTGGAGCGGCAGCTGCTGCTGCCGCTGCAGTTGCTGCAGTGCTCTGGTTGAAAGCTCTTTTGCTGCGGAGAGCTGACCCTTCTTGCTGCGCTGCCTGCTGCACTTCCTGCTGCACTTCCTGCTGCACTTCCTGCTGCTCTTTCTGCTGCTGCTGCTGCTGCTGCTGCTGCTCGTCCAAGCTCTGGTGAGCCTTAACAAGGACCTTCTGCAGCAAACACAGCCGCAGCACCTGCAGTCTCCTTGTGACTCTCTGCAGCGCTTCTTTGTCCAGCTGCTGCTGCTGCTGCTGTTGCTGCTGCTGCTGCTGTTGCTGCTGCTGCTGTGTGCAGACACACGAGTGTGACAGCGCGGGGGTCTCTTGCTGCTGCAGCGCACGGCGAGGCTGCAGCAGGTGCGGCATCGCCGCAGCAGCAGCACGTGACTCTACTAACGCCGCTGCCGCTCGTTCTGCTGCTGCTGCTGCTGTTGCTGCTGCTGCTGCTGCTGCGTGCACCTCCTGTGCTGCCAAGACAGCGGCTTAAAGGCCCTTGAGACTTTTAATAAATCAAAATAATGAAGAAATAAAGATAACTAATTAAAGGGGGGAATTAGATCTTCTTGCGGAACCCCGGGGGCCCCCAATGGATCCCTGGGGGCCCCCCAGAGGGCCCCTGGGGGCCCCTGTGACGGCAGCCCGTAGGGGCCCCCTGGCTCGAGGGTTTGGCTGACTTTGCTGCATCTTTGACTTTCATTTAAATTATTAAAGTCAAAATTGAGTGCTGTTAGCAGTTTGTGTGGCTGCTGCTGCCTCAGCAGCTGCAGCAGCAGAGCAGAGCAGCAGCAGCAGCAGCAGCAGCAGCAGCAGTCGAGCCAGCCGTTACAGCGACCCGCAGCAGATCCCACGGCCGCAAAGCAGC
>NW_013654451.1:7500-10000 GCF_000499385.1 Eimeria necatrix
AAAAACGACAAGTGCAGCGCAGCACCCTTTGAGGACTGCAGCAGCAGCAACAGCAGCAACAGCAGCAGCAGGGGAGTGTTTAGTGTCTCCAGATAAATAAAAAGGGGCCTGCTGCAGCTGCTGCTGCTGGGTTGCTGCTGCTGCTGCTGCTGCTGCTGCTGCTGCTGGTCTTACAGCTTTTGGTGGTACTGCTGCTACTGCTAGTGCTACTGCAAGTGCTGGTGCTGCTGGTGCATCTGCATGTGCAGCAGCAGCAGCAGCAGCTGCTGCTGCTGCTGCTGCTGCTTTTGCTGCTGCTGCTGCTGCTGCTGCTGCTCAGGCGTCTGCTGCGCGAAGTGCTGCTCCCCAAGCCGCCTCGACTGCAAATATGCGACTTCATGATTGCTGAAAACCCTACGCAGGTGCTGCTGCTGCTGCTGCTGCTGCTGTTGCTGCTGCTATTGCTGCTGCTGCTGCGTTGCTGTTGCTGCATTTGCTGCTGAATCGATTTGTTGCTAAATCCATTTGTTGCTGATTCTATTTGCAGCTTTGCTGCTGCATCTATTTGCTGCTGCTGCATCTATTTGCTGTTGTATCTCTTTGCTGCTGCTGCATCTATTTGCTGCTGCATGTTTTTTCAGATTAGAAAAATGCTGCAGCAAGAGTGCAGCAAAGGCAGCGAAGGACTTGTCCTCAAAGAGCCGCTTTCCTTCTATAGACTCGACTCGCGGCAAGTTGCCCCCTGCTGCTGCTGCTGCTGCTGCTGCTGCTGCTGCTGCTGCTGCTGCTGCTGCTGCTGCTGCTGCTGGCACTGCTGCTGCTGCTGCTGCTGCTGCTGCTGCTGCTGCTGATTGTGCTGCTGGTGGTGATCCTGACTGCGTTGATGATGGTGATGGTATGGTGCGCGTTTTCCGCCGCCTACGTTGCTGCTGCTGCTGCTGCAAGTGAGTGCTGCTGCTGCTGCTGCAAGTGGCTGCTGCTGCAAATGGCTGCTGCTGCTGCTGCTGCTGCTGCTGCTGCTGCTGCAGCAACAGCGGGTGGCACAAGCTGAAGCCGCAGCTGGGCCAAATCGGAGACACTTTAGACTTAATAGCAATTGGGGCTTTTTTTTCTTCTACTTCAGCAAGGCGGCAGGTGGTGGGCCACAAACCCTAAACCCTAAACCCTAAACCCTAAACCCTAAACCCTAAACCCTAAAGCCTAAACCCTAAACCGTAAGCAGGGCAGCTTGTCGCCTGCAATCTGCTGGAAACGGGAAGTAGCAGCACCAGCCTCTAGTCCTAAACCCTAAACCCTAAACCCTAAACCCTCGTGAGTCAGTTTTAGCAGTTAGTAGAAAGGAGGGTGACCACGCAAACCTAAAGCCCTAAACCCTAAACCCTAAACCCTAAACCCGCAGGACAGAGCAGCGCAGCAAAGAAACTACTGGGCACCGGCAGCAGCAGCAAAAGGGCCTTCGCTTTTCCTCTCTTGAGGGCTGCTGCAGCAGAAGGTCACTCGAGAAATGCTGCAAAAAGAGCAGCAGCAGCAGCAGCAGCAGCAGCAGCAGCAGCAGCAGCCGCAGCCACAACAACAACAGTGCCAGCAGCACCAGCAGCACCAGTAGTACCAGCAACAGCAGCAGCAGCAGCAGCTGCTGCTGCTGCTGCTGCTGCTTCTGCTGAAGCGCAGCAGGGGAAGAGGCAAAAGCTGCAGAAGCTTCAAGTGCTGCTGCAGCGCTGTGGTGTATGTACACCTCAGGACTCCAGAGACCCTCTGGCTCACTGCACTCATTTGCTGCTGGGGGTTTTAAACCCCACAGACCAAAACAAAGTCCTCTCCGTCTGCAGGGTTAGTTGCTGCTGCTGCTGCTGCTGCTGCTGCTGCTGATGCTGCTGCTGCTGCTGGTGCTGGTGCTGCTGGTGCTGCTGCTCTAGGTGCTCTTGCTGCAACAGCAGCAGCAGCTGCTGTTGCAGCAAGAGCAGCAGCAGCAAATGCTGCTGCTGCATGGTGCCTCCTATGTCTTGCTGCTGCGGATTTGAGCGCCCGTTTATCACCTGCCTCTAGCAGCGCTGCGGGCTGCTGCTCTTGCTGCTGCTGCTGCTGCTGCTGCTGCTGCTGCAGGTAGGAGGCCTCTCGGACTTGCAGCTGTTTGAGCTGAGGACACAAATGGGGCCCCACGCAGTGCGGGTGCCCCCCGGTGCTGCTGCTGCTGCTGCTGCTGTTGCACCTTGGCTTTCAGAGAGCCGCAGCTTATCCACGAGGCACGCCGAAAGCTGCTGCTGCTGCTGCTGCTGCTGCTGCTGCTGCTGCTGCTTCTGGTGCTTCTGCTGTTGCTGCCGCTGGTATTTCTGTTGCTGCTGTTGGTGCAGCTGCTATTGCTGTCGCTGGCACTGTTGTTGCTGCTGCTGGTGCTGGTACCGGTCCTGTTGCTGCTGCTGAGCTGCTGAGCTCCTGCTGCTGCTGCTGCTGCTGCTGCTGCTGCTGCTGCTTCTTCAGCGCTCGCCGTATTCCTGCCCTTTGTGTTTCTCGCGTCTGGTGC
>NW_013654451.1:15000-22931 GCF_000499385.1 Eimeria necatrix
CTCCGGGGGGCCCCGGGGGCCCCCGAGGGGCCCCCCGGGGAAACACCCACGCCCGCACTCGGCTCAACCGGGGGGGCCCCCACTTCCTCCTCAGGGGGCCCCTCTTCGGGGGCCTCCTCTTCGGGGGCCCTTTTGGGGGCCTCCCTGGGGGCCCCTTTGGAGGGCTTAGGGGCCTCCTCAGGGGCCTCCTCAGGGGCCTCCTTGGGGGCCTCTTTAGGGGCCTCTTTCGAGACTTTAGGGGCCTCTTCAGGCTCATCTTTGAGGGCTTTAAGAGCCTCTTTGGGGGCCTCCTTGGGAACCTCCTCGGGGGCCTCTTCGTGGGCCTCCTTGGGGGCCTCTTTGTGGGCCTCCTTAGGGGTTTTAGGGGCCTCCTTGGGGGCCTCTTTGTGGGCCTCCTTGGGGGCCCCTTTGGGGGCCTCCTTGGGGGCCTCTTTGTGGGCCTCTTTGTGGGCCTCCTTGGGGGCCTCCTTGTGGGCCTCCTTGGGGGCCCCCTTGGGGGCCTCTTTGTGGGCCTCCTTGGGGTCTTTATGGGACTCCTTGGGGGCCCCTTTGGGGGCCTCTTTGTGGGCCTCCTTGGGGGCCCCTTTAAGGGAATCTTTGTGGGCCTCTTTGGGGGCCTCTTTGTGGGCCTCCTTGGGGGCTTTATGGGACTCCTTGGGGGCCCCCTTGGGGGCCTCATTGTGGGCCTCCTTGGGGGCCTCCTTGTGGGCCTCCTTGGGGGCCCCCTTGGGGGCCCCTTTGGGGGCCTCTTTGTGAGCCTCCTTGGGGGCCTCTTTGTGGGCCTCCTTGGGGGCCCCTTTAGGGGCCTCTTTGTGAGCCTCCTTGGGGGCCTCTTTGTGAGCCTCCTTGGGGGCCTCTTTGGGGGCCCCTTTGGGGGCCTCTTTGTGGGCCTCCTTGGGGGCCCCTTTGGGTACCTCCTTGGGGGCCTCTTTGGGGGCCCCTTTAGGGGCCCCCTGCCCCTGAGGCTGCGCTGGCTTCGTCATTGGAGCAGAGCCTGCACACAGCGCGCCCCAAAAGGGAGGCCCCTGCGGGGTGTCTGTACACCGCAGGGTGTGGGTTTGCTGCAGCAGCAGAAACGCTGCGAAAGCAGCAGTTGCCTGTTTGAGGTGTACAGACAGCCCAGGAGGCTGCCCACGCTTCAGGGCCCCTACCTGCTCAAATAAGTCACTTTAAATCTTTTTAAAACTCCGGGGAAACTTAAAGAGGCAAATGGAGAGGTCGGGGGGTCAAATCTCAGGTGTATCGACAGCAGCTGACGGCCCGCCCGCCTCGCTGAGCCTCCGCGAGCGGCGGGGGGGAAGCAGCAGCAAAAAAGAAAACTAATTGGACTTTATTTATGTTTTAAATTGTCAAAAATGAAGAAGCAGAAGAAAATAAATGCAAAAAGGACAGCAGAAGACGCAGTTGCATCCCCCAGGCCTCCAGCTGGTCTTCACAACATCCAGTCAACACACAGTCTTCATCTACTTTGGGGCACCAGGGCTGTTTAAAATTACTTCATCGGCTCTAAAATATATTTATTTTCCATTTATTTGAAAAAAAACCGAATGTTTCCTTTAATTTAGGCGACTGGCGCTGATGTGGACCAATGGTCCACTGGCTACATTTCTGGCAGCAACAGCCCAATCCAATCTTATGCTGAAAGCTCCCCTGCCAACAAGTAAAGGTTTAAAGAGAATTTAGAGAAAGAAAAATGGTTTAGAGGATATTTAAATATTCAAAAGGATTTGTAATGGCCCTCGAGTTGATTACATCTGCTGCTCACGCTTACGACTCTGAGGTGTCTGTACACCTCAGGCTGTACACACAGTTTTTCAAAAATTTCAAAAACGCGAAAAGAGCCAGAGCTGCAGCAGCAGCTCAAATTTAGAGTTTATGCATTAATATTTATTCAAATTAATTCAATAAAGAAGTTATAAAAGCTTTTTATTTGAATTTAAATGCAATTCCACTCCCCCTGTGCAAGAGAGCCTCTTCTGTGTATACCACGAAGCAGAGCAGCAGCTCCTGCATTCCTCTCACTGCAAGTCGCTAAACCCTAAACCCTAAACCCTAAACCCTGAAACCCTAAACCGTGAAACTCTATAAACCCTAAACCCTGAAATCAACCCGAAACCCTGTACCATGACAGTATACCACGAAGCAGAGCAGCAGCTCCTGCATTCCTCTCACTGCAAGTCGCTAAACCCTAAACCCTAAACCCTAAACCCTGAAACCCTAAACCGTGAAACTCTATAAACCCTAAACCCTGAAATCAACCCGAAACCCTGTACCATGAAACCCTAAACCCCAAACCCTAAACTCTACAGGCTTCAGAGCCCTTTGTCTTTCTGGCTTATTCTACACTGCTAACCTGCCAACCTCCTGGGCCGAAAATCCTTAATCAAACCCTAAACCCTAAACCCTAAACCCTAGGAGCATAAACCCTAAACCCTAAGCCCTAAACCATCAAACCCTAATTTCTCAGTCTGAGAGCCACCCAATGCGCTGAAGAATCTGCCGTGAGAGTCTCTGTGGCGTAACGCTACAGTGCTGCTTAATGCAGCAGCAGCAGCAGCAGCAGCAGCAGCAGCAGCAGCAAAAGCAGACTTTTCAGGGGTCGAAAAGAACTTCATTGAATTCTCCAATAAAACCCAAACTTTTTGAAATAAATTCTTCCATGAAACATTTACTTATTAAGAAATTAATTTAGAAAAAAAAAATTATTATTATAATCTAATGTTCTCATAAAGTTGAATTTAATGCTTTTTTTGTCTTCAAACCCCTCAGCTAGTTGTAGCTGCAAGTATATATTTAAAATAGAATATATTTAAAAAAGAATATTTTAATTAAAATAATTTAAATATTTTATTTAATAATATTTCAATTAAAATAACTTTTAATTATTTCATTTAATAATTATTTGAAGCCACAAAATAACAAAATTGTTTTCGAAAAATAAAAGCAGCAAAAGGCGCAGCAGCAGTCGCTGAGGAGCGGCTGGCAGCTGTACGTACACCCCAGCTGTGCGTGCGCGAAATCTGCGCAGCAGCAGCAGCAGCAGCAGCAGCAGCAGCAGCAGCAGTTGCTGCTGCTGCTGCTGCTGCTGCTTCACTGGGACTGGGCCGCCGGATTGGGCCACCCGTCTCACAGCACTGCAGGGCACGAAAGCGCCAGATCGCTCACCAGCTAGCTAGCTAGCTAGCCAGCTAGCTAGCTGGCTAGCTAGCTAGCTAGCTAGCTGGCCGGCTAGCTAGCCACCAGCTGGCTAGCTGGCTAGCTAGCTAGCTGCAGCTAGCTGGCTGGCTAGCTGTCAGTGAAGGGATCACAAAGAACGCTGTGTTGCGCGAGGGCAAAGGTCCGTGGCTAGCTAGCTAGCTAGCTAGCCGTAGCTAGCTAGCCAGCGAGCTAGCCATAGCTAGCTAGCCAGCTAGCTAGCCAAGGTCACACTGAAGTCGCTGCGTTGCCTGAAAGGCGAAGAAGGCCTGCGGGGCGGTGTGCGCTGGTGGCTCCAAGCTGCCGAGGGTTTAGGGTTTAGGGTTTAGGGTTTAGGGTTTAGGGTTTGCGGCGTCTAGGGGGAAATGAATTCCGCGGTGTCGCTCCTGAGCTTGGAAATGCCCTCAGCAACAGAGTCCTTAGCAGCAGCAGCTTTGTCTTTTGCTGCTGCTGCTGTGCTGCTGACAGCATCAGCAACAGTGTCTTTCATGCTGCAGGCCTTGTCGCTGATGGTCTGACCAATGGACCTTCCCTGGTCTTTGGCCCCCTCGCTTTTGTCTGCTGCAGCAGCAGCAGCAGACTCGTAGGCCTCGTGGCTGCGCTGCTGCAGCGCTGCTGCTTCGTCCTTTGCTGCTGCTGCAGCAGCACCAGTCTTCTCTTTTGCTGCTGCTCCCAACTCCCCAGCTTTTTCCTTCATGTCTGCGCCTGCGCGGCAGCAAGCCTCTTTGCTGTGCTGCGCTGCAGCAGCAGCAGAGTCGCGGGCGGAGGGGTCGGACATCGTCTGCTGCAGGAACAGCAGCAGCAGCAGCAGCAGCAGCAGCAGCGGCGCAGCGCAGCAAACTCGAAGCATTACGAAAACAGAAACTCGAAAGAATTAAAACTTATTTGAAATAAAGGACTTTAAGAAGGCAGTGGCGAGTGTGTGCGAGCGGTGTCTGCAGACTGACCAGTGGTCAAGGGTTGTTTGCAAAAGTGACCAGTGGTCAAGTCAAGAGTCAAGGTTGAAGAAAGCAGCAAATTCAAGTTTTTGCAAATGTGCACTTCAGAGCTTCAAAGAAAACAAATTGTGAACTTCTGGCAACGAATTTCAAAATCGCAAACCAGAAAAGAAGCAGCAGGGGAGGCGGAGAGAAGAAGCACAGCAGCTGCTGCTGCTGCTGCTGCTGCTGCTGCTGCTGCTGCTGCTGGCGCGGGAGCGCAGCGAGCTGTGTGTGCGCCTCCGGGGCGGTGCGCCCTTGTCAGTGCCGCTCTTTTGCCCCGACTTTTGATTTATTTTCTGCTTTTTACCTTTTTTAAATTAATTTTATTTATATTTTCCATTTCAAACGAAATTAAACCAAAAACGAGTGCTGTGCGGGCGGCCCCGCGCACAGCGGGTCACCTCTGCGCGGTGTCTGAGGCTGCAGACCAGTGGTCACTGCTCCGTGCGCTGTATCTACACCTGAATTCGAGTTCATTTTGCTTCTTTTTCTTCAAAAATATCCAACCTTTTAATAAAAGTTGACTTTTAGGATGGAAAAGAGCCTCGGGGGGCCCCTCCTCAGGGTCACCCCGCGCTGCGCGGCCTTGCTGCAGCACCGTGGGGCCTCCAGTCTGCACATATTGCTGCCACTTAATTTATTTCAAAGTTCCCAATTATAACTTCTAATTGCCATCTATTTGAGCCCCTAGACCCTAAAGAGGAGCAAAAGAAGTGCAGCAGCAGTACAGGCCTCAAGCGCTGCAGCTGGAAGACCCCAGAAGCACCCAAGGGCCCCTTGGGGGCCCCCAGGGGCCCCCAGAGGCCCTCTGGGGGCCCTTTTTAAGTCCCCTGAGGGCCCTTTGGGGGCCTCCAGGGGCCCCCGGGGGCCCCTAAAGTTACTTTTGGGGGCCCCTCATGGGTCTTCTAATAGGGCCCATAGAGGCAAAGGCTTGTTATGAATTCGAGGGCCTTTTTGATCTTAAAGCCAGCTGCAGCGCAGCAGCAGCAGCTACAGTTAGCAGCAGCGCTGCTGCTGCAGAGCTGCGCAGAAATGCATGCATGCAGCATTCCCAAGGAAGTTAGTTTGGAGAAAAATAATAATTCAAATAATTGCAGAAACAGATGCAGCAGCTGGGGGTCTTTTTGCTGTTTATATGTATATTTGCATATTTGAAAACAAGAATTATAAATATAAAATGAATTTATGGAAGAATAAAATTGATTTTTTTCTCTTGCTGCCTTCTCCGGTAGCTGCCCGCTGCTGCTGCCCTGTGCTGCTGCTGCTGCTGCTGCTGCTGCTCTGCAGCAGCAGCAGCAGCAGCAGCAACATCTCCGGGGAGAAGCAGATTGAATTATTTTGAATTCTCGTTTGCTGCGCTGCAGCTGCCAACAGCAGCAAGGGCTGAAATATCATTCTGGGGTTTGCCGGATTATTCAATTTTCGCAAAAAAGCCTCAAAATATTTAAAATTTTAGAAAGATTTAAAAACTTTAACAAATTGGAGACTCTAAACCCCAATTCTCAAACCCTAAACACCCTTTTTGGCCTGGAGCTAGGGTTTGGAGAATAAAATTAGGGTTTAGGGTTTCGGTGGGCTTGCCTTACCTAGCTAATGGGGGGTCACCTGGCTGCCACTGGCTGCCCCTCGGCACCTGAGCACTCGAACTGAAATAAAAATAAATAAAATTGTTTTAAAATGGAATTTATTTTGTTTTATTTGCTGCATTGTTTGCGAAAAGAGGGGAATGGGGGCTGCGGGCGTTGCACACTCTGCTGCAGTGCGCCACTGCGCTAGGCTGTGGCTGCGGCGCCTCCAAGTATGAATTAATTGTTTGAAGACAATTAACAAATGCGAAATAAACTTTAATTTTAATTTTAATTTTAATTTTAATTTTAATTTAAAAACAAATGATTAAAATTAGTAAGCGAAGCACTCTCGAGTATGGCGAGGCGGGCAAGCATCGGCCGCGGTGCATCTGCACCTGTCTATCTGGCGCAGCGCGAGATGGACTTGGTTTTGAATTCTTTTTGATTAAAAATCACAAAATATATTTTAAAAAGTAAAACTTAATCTAATTAGTGGATTTAAGAGGCTCGAACTTCCCCCGGACTTGCCGTGGGGCTGCTGGGCTGAGCCTGGCGACCAGTGGACAGCATCGGAGTGGCCGGCGCGCCATTTGGCCTTCTTGCGGGGAAACTTGGGAAAATTGGTTTTAATTTTCCGGCATTTTGCATGCAGAACAACATTTTGCGTGGCTTTAGGGCCGAAGCTGCTCCGAAATCCCCCAAACCCACCAGCACCAGCAGCAGCAGCAGCAGCAGCAGCAGCAGCGGCAGCAGCAGCAGCAGTCTCTGGAGCGGCTTCTGTCTCTGCGGCCGCCCTGCTCCCCCCTAAGACCCGCTATCCTCCCGCCGCCTCGCAGAGCCGCTGGGCCGCCCGAGGCGGCGTCCCCGCCCCCCCAGCAGCAGCAGCAGCAGCAGCAGCAGCAGCAGCAGCAGGAGCGATGGAGGCGCGCTGCTGCGGCGTGAGCGAGCGGTCCGTGGGCTGCTGCTCCGTGCTGCTGTGTCTGTGCTGCCGGCGCTGCAGCGAAGTGCAGTTTAACTGGTCAAGAAGGCGAAACTCCTGGCGTCTTTCTTTTTTCTACAGAGTGTTGGCGCTGGTGGCTTTGCTGGGGGCGCTGCTGACGCTGCTGCTGCAGCTGCTGATCCGCAGCCGCAGCTTCTTCCGCAACTACCGCTGCGGCCCGCGGGCCGTGGGGCTCCTCAGCGTGAACTTCACTTTAACTATTTGTTTGACTGCAGCAGCAGGCCTTTTCGCTGTGCTAATGGCCCGGATTTTGGCCATGTTTGGCCGCTTTTCCGTGGCGGAGTTCGCGGGCCTGGGGCCCTGGTACGGGCGGCTGGGCTTTCTCTCCAAGTGGGGCCCCTGGGCGGTGGCTCTTATAGCGGACTCTTTGCTGCTGCTGTCGCTGGTCAACAGCGTTTGGATCTTTGCTGCGCCCCACGACTGGTGCAGCAGGAGGTGGAACCACGCCGCTGTTGTTGCTGTCGACAACTGCAGAATCTGGTACGGGAGGCAACGCCTCCTGCCTCTCCACAGGTGCTCTAGGCTTTAGGGTTTAGGGTTTAGGGGTTAGGGTTTAGGGGTTAGGGTTTAGGGGGTGCGGGTTGGGGTTTGGGGGGGCTGGTTAGGGTTTGGCTGCTGTTGTTGCTGTCGACAACTGCAGAATCTGGTACGGAGGCAACGCCTCCTGCCTCTCCACAGGTGCTCCAGGGTTTAGGGTTTAGGGTTTAGGGTTTAGGGGTTAGGGTTTAGGGGTGGGGGGTGGGGTTTGGGGGGGTGGTTAGGGTTTGGCTGCTGTTGTTGCTGTCGACAACTGCAGAATCTGGTACGGAGGCAACGCCTCCTGCCTCTCCACAGGTGCTCCAGGGTTTAGGGTTTAGGGTTTAGGGTTTAGGGTTTAGGGGTTAGGGTTTAGGGGTGGGGGGTGGGGTTTGGGGGGGCTGGTTAGGGTTTGGCTGCTGTTGTTGCTGTAGACAACTGCAGAATCTGGTACGGAGGCAACGCCTCCTGCCTTTCCACAGGTGCTCCAGGCTTTAGGGTTTAGGGTTTAGGGTTTAGGGTTTAGGGTTTAGGGGGTGGGGGGTGGGGTTTGGGGGGGCTGGTTAGGGTTTGGCTGCTGTTGTTGCTGTCGACAACTGCAGAATCTGGTACGGAGGCAACGCCTCCTGCCTCTCCACAGGTGCTCCAGGGTTTAGGGTTTAGGGTTTAGGG
>NW_013654452.1:5000-22384 GCF_000499385.1 Eimeria necatrix
GGCACAAAAGATTGGAGGCATTTAAAAGACGAAAAAAGAAAAAGAAAAGTTTTAAGACATGAAAGGAGATTTAAAAGAATAAAAAGAGAAAAAAGAAATAAAAAGGATAAAAAGATATTAAAAAGGATTAAAAGATATCAAAAGCAGATTAAAAGATTTAAGAAGAGATTTAAAAGAGATAAAGGAGATTAAAAGAGGTGCAAAAGAACAAAAAAGAGATTAAAAGAGTTAAATGAAATATAAAAGCGACAAAAAGGTAGAAGATGAAAAAAACAAAAAAACAAAAAGAATAAAAAGAAATAAAAGAAAAAAAACAGTAAAAAAATAAGAGAATAAAAGAAGTAAAAGAATAAAAGAATAAAAATGATGAAAATAATAAGAGAAACAAAGATTAGAAAGAGTAAAAGAATAGAAGATTAAAAAAGAATAAAAGAAAAAAGAATTAAAAAAATAAAAGACTTTGCTGCACCTTAACAAGAACAAAAACTTCTCTCCAGCAGTTTTGGCTCTTCACCAAATTTCCAAACTTTTCGTAAAAGTCAAAAGCTTTTCCCCGCGCACTCCGCAGCAGCTGCAGCACATCGACACACACACCTGCTGCTGCTGCTGCTGCTGCTGCTGCTGCTGCTGCTGCTGCTGCTGCTGGTGATGCCGCTGGTTATGCTGCTGATGGCAGTGGTGGTGGTGGTAGGGGAGGTGGTGCTGCTGCTGATGGTGCTGCTGTTACCAGTGGTGGTGGTGTTGCTGCTGCTGCTGCTACTGCTGCTGCGGGTGCTGCTGCTGCTGCTGCTGCTGCTGCTGCTGCTGCTGCTGCTAACCTTTGCTTCCCTGGGTCCCGGCACTTGCGTTAAGATGACAGCTCCAGACACAAACGGAGAAACTTCGAAAGGAGACGCCAAAAAGAACCCTGCAGCAAATGGAGGTCTGAGTCAGCAGCAGCAGCAACAGCAGCAGCAGCAGCAGCAGCAGAAGATGCAGTCTATCGCACTGGCTGGGAGGCATTCGACAGTGGCAGCAGCAGCAACAAAAGAAGCAGCAGCAGCAGCAGTAGGTCACTTTCACGCCTCAGCACTGCCTCACTTCAAGGCGCCCCCCTGCTGCTGCTGCTGCAGTTGCTGCTGCTGCTGCTGCTGCTGCTGCTGCTGCTCGAGCAGCTGCTGCTGCGTCTCTAGGTCCATTGGCTGCTGCCCTCCGTAGAAAAAGCTGCAGAAGCTTTTCAGTCGCTGCTGCGCTGCCTGCAGCAGCAGGGGCCTCTCGTCAGTGCCCACAAGTGTTATGCGGGGTGTGGGCCCCAGCCCTGCTGCTGCTGCTGCTGCTGGGGCCTGCTGCTGCAGTTGCTGCTGCAGTTGCTGCTGCTCCTCCGGGTGTACGTACACCGCAGGCACGGTGTCTCGGGGAGAGGGAACTGCAGCACAAGAAGGGGAAAGGCCTCCCAGCAGCAGCGCAGCCTCCAGCAGCAAACTGCCGCTGCCGCAAAACGGATCCCAAATCTGCAGCAGCAGCAGCAGCAATAGGAGCAACCGCAGCAGCAGCAGCAGCAGCAACAGCAGCAGCAGCAACAGCGGCAGTAGCATAAAACACAAGGGAACACAGGCATGCGAGCTACTCAAGATGAACTCCACCTGTTTGGCACTGCTGCTGCTGCTGCTGCTGCTGCTGCTGCTGCTGCTGTTGCTGCTGCTGCCTGCTGCTTTGAGGCTCACCACAATGCGTTTCTCTCGCTTGAAGATTCTGCGAAGTCCAGCAGCAGCAGCAGCAGCAGCAAGAGACACATCGCCGATTTCGTGCTCCGTGCCTGCTGCTGTCCAGTCTGCTGCCTCCCAAGAAGGTTCTGCTGCTCCTGCTGCTCCTGGTGTTGCTGCTGCTGCTTCTGCTGCTGCAGATGCTTCTTTTGCTGCTGCTGCTCTGTGGGCCAAAGCCTCTGCTGCCCAGCCACCCCTTAGATACAGCAGCCGCATCATAGACACAGTTGCTGCTGATTGAGGCAGCAGCAAACCCTTGGGGCCCCCCGGCTTGGAGTCCTTGAGCTGCTGCTGCTGCTGCTGCTGCTGCTGCTGCTGCTGCTGTTGCTGCTGCTCCGGGTGCTGATGCTCTTCCTGCTGCTGTTCTTCCTGCTGCTGCTGCTGCTCCTGCGGCTGCTGCTGTTGCTGCTGCTCCCGCTGTTCTTCCTGCTGCTGCTGCTGATGGCCCACGGCCCCTTCGCAGGGCCCCCCTGAAGAGCCCCACAGAGAGGGGGCGACGGCGCCTGCTGGCTCAGCAGCAGCAGCAGCAGCAGCAGCAGCAGCAGCAGTGAGTGACCAAGGTGCCGTTGCTGCTGCTGCTGCGCGTGCCTCCTGCTGCTGCTTTGCAACAGCAGCAGCAAGCTGCAGCTCCTCGAGCGCCGCGCGCTTCTGCGCTGCTGCGTCCGCGGCCTCCCACCTCTCACCCCCTTCCCCTCCCTCCGCTGCTGCTGCTGCTGCTGCTGCTGCTGCTGCTGCTGCTGCTGCTGGCAGGTGCGGCAGGTACCTGTAGGGCCGCGGGTCTAAAGGCCCTGAGAGCAGCAGGTCCGCTAGGGCCTGTCCCTTTACGCAGACGACACGCAGCCGGTGGGTTGCAGCAGCAAGTGCTGTTTCTGCTGCTGCTTCTGCTGCTGCTGCTGCTGCTGTTGCTGCTGCTTCCCCAGACTCTCCTGCTGCTGCTGCTTCCTCCAAAGCTGCTGCAAGTTTTGCACGCAAAGACGGACTGTCTCCTATAGGAGAGTCGATGGAGACAACCCGCAGCTGCAGCAGCGGCAGCGCGGACAGCGGCTGAATGTACTGCAGCAGCAGCAGCAGCAGAAGCAGCAGCAGCAGAAGCAGCAGCAGCAGCAGCAGCAGCAGCAGAAGCAGCAGCAGCAGCAGGGCTATGAAGGAAAGGGAATGGCTGCGAGTGCACGCACAGCCACAAAGCCTCAAGCGCCTGCTGCTGACGCCCGCGCAGCAGCAGCAGCAACAGCAGCTAAGCAGCAGCAGCAAATCGCAGGCCGAGTGCAGCAGCAGCAACAGCAGCAAAAGAGTCGAAGGGCCCCCTGTTTGCTGCTGCGCTGCTTCTCACCTTTTTCCAATTCGTGCGCCTCAGCAGCAGCAGCAAATGCTCGCTGCTGCTGCAGCGCTGGGGGCCCCACAGCCGCAGCCACACGCACTCAGCTGTACGTACACCGCAGCAGAGCTGCTGCACCTGCTGCGGCCGCACCTGCTGCAGCAGCACCCCCCCAGGGTTCACGACCAGGCGGGGGGCCCCTGCTGCTTCACCTGCTGCTGCTGCTGCTGCTGCTGCTGCTGCTGCTGCTGCTGCTGCTGGCTGGGCAGCAGCCAAGCAAGGCAGGGCCTTCAGCTCCCTCAATAGGGGCCCCTCGAGGCCCCGCCGAGTCGAAAAGAAAAGAGACAACTTCCCCATTTGGGGCCCCAGGACCAAATGAAGTTCTTGTCTTTTTGGGGGGCCCCCGGGGCCCCCGAGAAAAAAAGGGTACTGCCACTAGGGGGCCCCCAGGGGCCCCTAAGGAGAAAATGAAGGCTCGCTTTAAGAGGCCCCTGGGGCCCCTAAACGCAAAAAGGGTACTGTCTTCCTAGGGGGCCCCCGGAGTCCTAAAAGCAAAACACATACTGTCTCTTAATTTTGCTCCTGGGGCCCCTACCTTTGCAAATTAGGCACAGGCTTTGAGGGCCTCCGGGGCCTCCAGAGCCAAGAAGAGGATCCTAGGGGCCCCCAAGGCCCTGAAAAAGGGCTCTGGGGGCCCCTGGGGGCCCTGGGAGCTCCTTGGGGGCCCCTGAGGGCCCTCAGGGGTGTCTGGGGCTCCCTGGGGGCTCTCCGGAGTTCCTGGGGGGCCCTGGGGGCCCTCGTGGGTCCCTGGGGGTCCCTGGGGTCCTTGGGAGTCTCTGGGGGCCCCTGGGGGCCCTCAAGGGTTTATGGGGGCCCCTGGGGGCCCCTAGAGCCCACGGGCACCAGGGACCCCTGGGGGCCCCTCAAGAGCACTGGGGGGCCCCCGTGGTGAGGGGCCCCCGGGGGCCCCTAAAAAGAACCCTGGCTTGCAGGGGAGAACGCCCAGAAGGGCTAGGCCCGCCGCAGTGGGGCCCTAGACCGTAAACCCTAAACCCTAAACCCTAAACCCTAAACGCTGAGCCTCAAACCTTGAAATGCTGGGGGTTCCGGGGGCGGTGTTGCCAGGCAATTGATCATGAAGGCATTAAAGAGGTGAATAAATTTTGAAAAAATAATAAATAAATTAATTAATTTGTCGATTAAACACTGAAGGGATAGCAGGGGATAAACAACAAGGGGGCCCCAGAGCAGCTGCAGCCCAGGGGGGCCCCCCAAGATCCTTATGGGGCCCCCATCGGGGGCCCCCAAGCAGCTCTGTACTGTAAGAAGGCCTCCTATTTGTTGTTAAATAGACTTCGATTATTTTAATTATACTTAATATTAAATAAAGGTAAATAAACAAAATGAATTTGGCTATTCGGGGCCCTCTTTTCGGCCTTACGGCCCCCCACTAGGGGCCCCAGGGGGCCCCCAAGATGGGCTTGAGGTCTATGGGGGCCCCCAGACGGTCTGGGGCCCCATGGTGGCGTTTGTTGCTGTGTGGGTACTTCTTAAATCTAGATTAAAAGGAAATAAACCCGCAAAGCTGAGGGTTTAGGGTTTAGAAAGTCCTTTGGCCTGCGAGCCGAGGCCTTAGGGGGGCCCCCAGAGGACCTAAAGAGCCTTCAGCGTCTCGGGAGGCCCCATCAAGGGCCCACGGGGCCCTCCAGCGGGCCCTTGGGTTCCCTTGGGGGGCCCTTGGGTTCCCTTGGGGTGACCCTGGGTCCCCTTGGGGGGCCCTGGGATTCCCCGGGGGCCCCCGGGGCCCCCGGGGGGCCCTAGGGGGCTCCAGGGGCCCCCGGGACGCAGGCGAGTACAAAAAGGTTTCATAGAGGCTGTTTTAGGGGCCACTTAGGGGGCCCCATGGCTCTCAGTGAGGCCCCCCAGAAGGTCCTATGGCCCTCTGCGGGGCCCCCTACGAGGCCTCCAAGGGGGCCCTCTGGGATTTCAGGGGGGCCCTATAAAGAGGAACCCTCAGAATCTCAGAGGGGCCCCCGGGGGCCCCCTGGGGGCCCCCCAGACCCTATGAAGGTACATAAGGAGGCCCTTCTGGCCGTCAGGCGAGGGGGCGTCCGCGGTCCCTTTGGGGGCCCCTTAGGGGCCCCCAAAGAATCCCTCAGGGGCCCTCTAAGAGCCGCCTCAGGGGCCGCCTCAGGGGCCCCGAAAGGGGCCCTCCAGGGGCCCCCTCAAGGGCCCCTTCAGAGTCCGGGGGTACTCAAAACTGGAGCAGCGGCCTCCCCGTTGATAGCAACTTATTGGGCCTTTTATTTCTCCTCTTATGTCTCTTTATTTGCCCCTTTATGTCTTCTTTTTTGCTTCTTTTTGTCTCCTGAATGCCTCCTGCTGCGCTCTCTTTGCTGCTGCTGCCTCTTCCCTTATCTAAAGTCTCAACCGTAAGCCTAACGCGTTCATTGAGTTCCTTAGTTTCCCTGCGGGGGGCCCCCAAGGGGGCCCCCAAGGGGGCCCCCAAGGGGGCCCTGACGGCCCCCAAAAGGGGCCCCTCAGGGCCCCCAGTACCCTCCTAGGGCTCGACGCAGGGGCCCTTTATAGGCCCCTCGGAGTTTCCCATAGAAGCATGCTAGGGGCACCTGGGGGCCCCGGGGGGACTCCGGGGGCCCCTGGGGGACTCTGGGAACCCCTGGGGGGCCCCTAGGGGCCCCCCAGGCCCCAGACTGCGGGGGCCCCGCCACCCAACCAGCAGTTATCCTGGGGGCAGCAAAATCTGTCTCTTAATTGATTAAAAGACACAAACCATCGGCGGCAACGCCGCATAGCAGCCCTGGGCTGCATGCATGCAAAAAAGCCCCAAAATGGGGTACGCAGCAACTGCGGCTTGCCCGCGTGGGCCCCTGGGGGCCCCCACACTCAAGGGCCCCCCTTCCACAGGGGGGCCCCCCGGGAGCGGCGGGGGCCCCCCACCCTTTAGGGGGCCCCCACAGCTTACGGGTCCCCCATCGCTGCGGGTACCCCCAGGCGCTGTGACGGGGGCCCCCCAAAGAAGGCCTGGGAGAACTCCGGGGGCTCTTCAAGGGGCCCCACAGGAGGCCCCCAAGGGGCCCTTAAGGGGCCCCCCAGGGGCCCCCTTGGTTAAGAGCAACAGCTAGTTGAAGGGTACAGAGGGCAAGTCGAGGCCCCTCAGGGGGCCCCCAGCGAGGGCCCCTCGCAGCGCCGCCTGCGGGACACAGCAGCAAATGGAAAAGCCCAAAAGCATTTGCAAGTTTCGAAAGAAGCAAATAAACAAATAGACAAAAAAACCTTTTAAGCTCAAACATACCCAAGAAAAGGGGGCCCCGGGGGGCCCCTCAGGGCCCTGGGGGCCCTGGGGGCCCCCCCCCGGGGCACCGAAGCGGTGCTGCAGCAGCAGCAGCAACGAAGGAGGTGCTGCTGCTGCCAGCTGCTGCTGCACAGGGACAGATAAGAAGCAGAAGCAGCGCAGCAAAGGAGCGAAGAGCGGCAGCCGCGAGCGGAGAGCAGCATGCGCCTTGAGTTCCAGCTGCTGCAGCAGCAGCCCTGCGTCTGCTGCTGCAGCAGCCGCAGCTCCTGCTGCTGCTGCTGCTGTCGATGCTGCCGATGCTGCAGCAGGGCTTCTGCCCTGGTCCTGCGCGCGGGGCCGCTGCAGCGGCTGCTGCTGCAGCTGCTGCTGCAGCTGCTGCTGCAGCAGCTGCTGCTGCTGCGCTATCCATAAATTCAAGTGCACAGAGGGAGTCCCTGCAGGGACTCTTGCTGCTGTGGGGCCCAATCCGCACTCTGAGGGCAAAGATGTCTCTAGCCAGCCCTGAATAGAAGCAGCAGCAGCAGCAGCAGCAGCAGCAGCGAAAGTGACAGCAGGACGTGAGCAACAATACGAAACGTCACTGCAGCAGCAGCAGCAGCAGCAGCAGCAAAGGCAGTAGAAGCTGAAGAAGTGGACGAACAGCGGCTGAGAGACGAGAAGACACAAGACGAAAGAAGACACAGTGCTGGAGAGACAGCAACAAAGCAGCAGCAGGAAATAAAGAGAGACAGCAGCAAAGCAGCAGCAGGAAATAAAGAGAGACAGCAGCAAAGCAGCAGCAGGAAATAAAGAAGCAAACCTGCAGCTCCAGCAGCAAATCTGAGGAGGCGCTATCAACCAGCCGGAATGATAGAATGCCCCCCTCAGCAGTCCACGCAGCCTGCAGCAGCAGCAGCAGCAGCAGCAGCAGCAGCCCGCGCCCTACACGTTTACCAGTTGCAGCAGCAAAAGCAGCTACAGCAGCGGCAGCAGCAGCGGCAGCGGCGGCAACAGCAGCAGCAGCAGCAGCAGCAGCAGCAGCTCGAGCAGCTAACGCATGCAACGTCTCCGAGCTCGGTCTGCGTTTGCTTAAAGGCCACAATTGGGGAGTCAGCTTCCATGGACTCCGAGTCGCAGCGCAGCACCTGCAGCAAGCAGCAACAGAAAAGGCAGACTTCGTTGCAGCAGCAGCAGCAGCAGCAGCAGCGGCAGCAACGGCAGTATGAGCAGCAGCAGCCCCTGAAGCATCGGTGGCCTCAACAGGCCCACAAGCTATAGCCGCAGATAAGCCCAGCAGAAGCAGCAGCCGGAACAGCTGCAGCAGTGCAGGAGCCGCAGCAGCAGCAGCAGCAGCAGCAGCAGCAGCAGCAGCAGCAGCAGCAAACCTGAAGCTGCTGGAGCATGGGCGGCGAGGCTTCCTTGGAGTCATTAATGGAGAAGAGGCGAAAGTTGCCCCAGGGGTCAGCAGCAACAACGCCTGAGGCCCCAAAGCCCCAAAGCCCCCAAATAAGAACGCATGCATGCATGCACGGACTCAAAGCCCCAAACAAACGCATGCATGCATGCATGTATGCATGCGCGGCTGACAAGAGCCGGCCCACGTGAAGCAGCAGAAGGTTGCAGTCTTAACTGATAGAGGGACAAGAAGTAATTAAAAAAAAACTAAAGAATGATTTAGTCATCAAAGTGCCATTAACTAGCCAAGTCAACAGACAAATAGATGATAACAGCAGAAAACCTGTGCGCCTTGGGCAGCGCAGCAGCAGCAATTGCAGCAGCAGCAGCAGCAGCAGCAGCAGCAAAAGCCCCACAGATTCTGTCTTCTAGGGAGACCGCGTCGCATGCAGTCACTGACAGCAGCCAGTGAGCCACACAGCGGCTGACAAGCTCCAGACGCCTCGAGTCCGAAGCGGAGTCGAAGCGCCAGCTGCAGCAGCAGCAGCAGCAGCAGCAGATGCAGGTGCAGCAACAGCAGCGGACGTAGAAGCAGCAAGAGGCGCAGCAGCAACAGCAACACCAGGCGCACACGCAGCAACAGACGCAGCAGCAATAGCAGCAACACGAACTGCAGTGGCACAGACGACAGCAATAGCAGGTGCAACAGCAGAAGTAATAGCAGCAGCAGCAGCAACAGCTGCAGCAGAAACAGATGCAGCAGCAGCACCAACAGCAACTGTAGCAGCACCAACAGCAACCGCAGCGGCACCAAGAGCAGCAGCAGCACCCAGACCAGCAGTAGCACCCAGACCAGCAGCAGCAGCAGCAGCAGCAACGGCAGCAGCAGCAGCAGCAGCGGCAGCAGCAGCAGCAGCTAACGCTAGCAACGAAACTCCTTTGAAGAGGTCTCCTGCAACAAGAAAATTTTTCAAAGAGGAAACAGCCGAAAGGGAAACGCCGACATCTGCAAAGGCCCCGCGGGCCAAAAGGTCTCCGTCCATTTCCTGCAGCAGCAGCAGCAGCAGCAGCAGCAGCAGCAACAGCAGCAGCAGCAGCTAACGCGACAAAGCCGCAGAAATGATGCCAGAGAGCAGAAGATGAAGCGGCAAACGAAGCAAAGCAAAAGCACGAAGATGACACGAACACAGAAAAGAGAAAGAGATAAAACAAAGACAAAAAGAAAAAAAGAAAAAGATCAGAAAAACCCTAAAGCTGAAACCCTAAACCCTAACCACTTAATGCCAAACCCTGGACCCCTCCCCGCCGCCAGAGGGCAACCCTAGGCGAAAACCCGAAACCCTAAACCCTAATCGTCAAATCCTAAACCCTAGTCGCTCAGTCCAAAACCTTGACAGCCAAACCCTAAACCACAATAAACCTAAACCCTAGTCACCAAACCCCAAATCCTGGTCGACAAGCACTAAACCCTGATCGCCAATTCCCAAACCCTAAACCCTGATCGCCAAACCCTAAACCCTATTCGCCAAACCCCAAACCCTATTTTCCAAAACCTAAACCATAGTGGTTAGACCGTAAACCTTAGGTCCAAACTTAAGACCCTACACAAACCCCCAAACCCTAGTGGCTAAACCGTAAACCCTGATCACCAAACCCTAAATCCTAGTCCCAAACCCTAAACCCTAATATCAAATTTTAAACCCTAGTTCCAAACCCTAAACCCTAAACCCTACATGGATGAAGAGGCGGCGGCCGACGGAGTGCAGCAAATAGTGTCTTTCTGCTGAAGAAGGGGCAAAAGAGCCGAGGCAGCAAACAGGACCTTCGAAAACAAAACTAGAAAAAAGACCCAAACCCTCCTCCTGAACAGCAGCAGCAGCAGCAGCAGCAGCAGCAGCAGCAGCAAAACAACAAGCGGAGGCAATGAAAAAATGAAAAGCAGATTAAAGGAGACACAAGAAATCACGACAAAGATCAAAGGAGCCCAAAAAGATAAAAGGAGACAAAAAAAAGAATACAAGAGACAGAAAGAGATGAAGAGAGAGGCAAAAGAAGACAAAAGGAAAGGAAAAGAGAAAATAAAAGAAGAAAAAAGAGACAAAGAGAGGGACAAGAGGAGAAAAAAGGGAGATAAAATAAAGACAGAGTTGCTGCTAAGTTTTAGATAAAATAAAGACAGAGTTGCTGCTAAGTTTTCTGGGGTGCAGGCTCTCACCTCTTGCCGATGGTTTCCCGCTGCTGCTGCTGCTGCTGCTGCTGCTGCGTGCCCGTAGGGCAGCAGCGGGGGCAGCCGCAGCAGCAGCAAACGACCCCCAGAAGCAACTCCTTCCCCCAGCGGCTGCGCCACTCCCACGGCCAAAAACTCCACGCCGTCCAGCAGCACAAACTGCAGCGAAGTCACCTCCTCGCAGGGGCCCAACAAGAACGAACTGCAGCAGCACAGCAGCAGCAGCAGCAGCAGCACAGCAGCAGCAGCAGCGCAGCAGCAGCAGCAGCGCAGCAGCAGCAGCAGCACAGCAGCAGCAGCAGCACAGCAGCAGCAGCAGCACAGCAGCAGCAGCGACAAGGGAGGTGAGGCTTAAAGCACAGAAGCTCACAGGGCCCGCAGCCAATGCAGCAAATGGGAGCTGCAGCAGCGCAGCTGCAGCAAACGAACTGGCAGCAGAAGAGCAGCAGCAGCAGCGACGGCGCGAAGGAGACAAACAAAAGCCGACGCAGCAGCAAATGCAGGCGACCCAGCAGCAGAAGCACCACCACCACCACCACCACCACCCCCAAAAGCAGCAGCAGCAGCGGCAGCAGCAGCAGCAGCAGCAGCAGCAGCAGCAGCGCGGCTCACCCCAGGGGCGCCTGCAGGTTGTCCTGGTGCAGCAGCAGCAGCTCGAACTGCTTGCCTTCTTCTCCCTCCACCTCCACGCGGCCATCAACGCATGCAGCTAAATAAGGGTTTGGGTGGACGCGGCCATCAGGGGGCCCCCCGGCCGCGGGCAGGGGGCCCCCCCCCTGGGGGCCCCCCCATCCCTCGTCGTGCTGCAGCTCGCCGCCTCCTGCTGCAGCGGCCGCTCCTGCTGCTGCTGCTGCTGCTGCTGCTTCCCCAGAACGGCCCAGCAGCGCCAAGTGCGCCCGCTGCAAGGCATTCCGAGTTTCAAGGACAGCTTTGATTTGTTCTGTCTCTTCTGTGGGGTGGTGTAGAGACACCGCGACGAGGCGCCCCACAGGCGCGCCTGCTGCTGCTGCTGCTGCTGCGGCGGCCCCCCCTGACGCTGCTGCTGCTGCTGCTGCGTCTCTCCTGTACTGCAGCGGCAGCACGTAGTCAGAGCCCGAAGACACAGCCACATGGGTCACAGAGGCCCCCAGCAAGAAAGAGGAAGAGGGCAGGGGCCCATCGAGCCTGAAGGGCCCCAGGGTACTGGGGGCCTCCTCAGCTGCTGCTGCTGCTGCTGCTGCTGTGGCTGCTGCTGCTGGCTCCGGGGAGCAGCGAAACTTGTCAAAAGGAGCAGCAATGTCCGACAGACACAAAGTGGGGCCCCCCTTATGCAGCATTGCGAAAGACCCTGGGGGGCCCCCCGCCCAGGTGAAGCTGGCGGCGCTGAGGGTGTCTCTGCGCTCGTTGGGGTGTACGTACAGCTGGTTGCGGCTGCTGCAGAGCCACAGCACCGGCAGCTGCTGCAGCTGCTGCAGCAGCTGCTGCTGCTGCTGCTCCTGCTGGCCCGACAGCGGCAATGGCGGCACTACCAGGCTCACCCCGCCACCCCACTGCTGCACTTGCTGCGGGGCTGTGGCGTAGCCCGAGGAAACAGCAAACTGCACGGAGGGTTCAGCAGCAGCTGCTGTTGCGGCTGCTGCTGCTTTTGCTGCTGCTGCTGCTGCTGGGAGCTTTTGCAGAGAAGGGATGCACTCAGTGCAGCTGTGCAGCTGCAGCCGGAAGGCTGTTGGAAAGGAGGCACTGCTGAGTAGCTGCAGCGACTCTCCAGCAGCAGCGGCAGCTGCTGCTGCCGCGTCAGCAGCATCTGCTGCAGCCGCGTCAGCAGCACCTGCTGCAGCAACGGCTGCAGCAGCAACTGCAGCAGAGGCAGCAGCAAACCCGCGGTAGATGAGTGGAGGCCGCCCCGTCAGGAACACCACTAGTGTGGGGCCCTCGTCACTTCTAGGGTCTAGCAGCAGCAGCTCGGCGCTCAAGACCTCTTCCTGTAGCTCCCCAGCAGCAGCACCTGCTGCTGCAGCTCCTTCTGCTGCCTCACGGTCTGCTGCTGACGCAGCAGCATCAGCAGCAGCAGAAATGCTGCCCTCTTCTGGCCGAGTCAGAGGCAACGGGTCCGCAGCTATGCAGGTCACGGAGCGCCTGGCGTCCAAACTGCCCTCCTCAGCAAGTGTTGCTGCTGCTGCTGCTGCTGCTGCCCCAGCAGCAGCAGCAGCTGCTGCTGCTGCTGCTTGCTCTTGTGGAGGTCCCTCTGCTGTCTCTCCATGAGCTCCAGGCGACTGTAAGATGTCCTCGCGCAGCTGAGCATCTGTGCTCTTGCTGCTGCTGCTGCTGGTGCTTTCTGGAGCTCCGCCTAGTGCTGCTGCCTCTTGCTGCTGCACTGAGTGTTGCTGCAGCAGCAACTGCTGCAGCTGCAGCTGCGCACAGGACCCGCAGTTGCGCAGCAGCGGCGAGACGAGGCGGAGGTCGACTGAGCTGAAGAGACACTGCATGCGGTGTACAGACACCACGTGCAGTGTCTGGGCCTTCTCGGGTCCCTCAAGTGTCACGAGGCAGCACAAGACCTCTGCTGCTGCTGCTGCTGCTGCAGCAGGAGAGAGGGGAGTGCTTCTAGGGTGTAGGTACAGCTGCGCACTTTTCACCTGCCCGCGCATGCAGCACGGCATTGCCTCAGGAGGCACTTCCTGAAGCAGCAGCTGCTGTTGCTGCTGCAGCAGTTGCGGGTCCCCCTCGCCAAGAGCCTCACTGCCTGCTGCTGCTGCTGCTGCTGCTGCTGCTGCTGCTGCTGCTGCAAGGTCAATGTGCCACAAGCGCAGGCGGAAGTCGTCGAGGACGGCGCAGACCCAGTCGCCTGCCGCGCTGCCTCTGACTGCAGCAGCAACTCCGCCACCAGCTGCTGCTGCTGCCCAGCCTGTGTCAAGAAAGGGAGACATGCTTCCTGCTTCTGCTGCTGCTGCTGCTGCTGCTGCTGCGTGGGGCAGCTGAGGTGAGGTCCCCTCAATGCCCCCTTCTGCATCCACCTCCATGGACGCATACAAGTCTCTCTCTGCCTCCACTGAGACCAGCGCATCTCCTGCTGCTGCTGGGCTGCTGCTGCTGCTGCTGCTGCTGCTGCTGTGCTGCTGTTGGCGTTCTTGCTGGATCTCTTCTTCTTGCAGGTGACGCGCCTCCTCTTCATGCTGTTGCTGCGCCTCGTCCTGTTGCATTTCTAGCTGGCTCTCATCGTGCAGCTGCCGCTGCTGCTGCTGCTGCGAAGCCTGCTGCTGCTGCAGTCGATGCTGCTGCTGCTGCTGCTGAGGCGGCTCCGTCATGTCGACTGGGAGGCACAAAGCGGCTGCCCCCAAGGGCCCCGTTACCCGCAGCTCTTCTGCTGTCAGCTGCAGCAGCACGAGGCCCCCCAGCAGCGAAGCAGCAAACAGCGTGGGGCCATCTAGAGAAAAGGCAGCACCTGGGGTGTCTTTTTTGCTGCTCTCTGCTGCTGCTGCTGCTGCTGCAGTGATGTCGACGAGTTTCCCCCCACGGACGGACAGCAAACGGGTTTCTCCTAGTCCCATGCGCGGGTCGCTACTCACCAGCAGCAACTGCTGCTGCTGCTTCTGCTGCTTCTGCTGCTGCTGCTGCTGCTGCTGCTGCAGGGCCCACACAATTCTGGGCTGCCCTTCTAGGTTGGTGGCAGCAGCAAGACTGCGGCAGGGCACAGCTCGCTGGAGGGCCGTCAAGGCGCCGTGGGGCCAAAGCCCTCCAGCAGTAAGAAAGCGGCTGCTTCCTGATGTGCTGCAGAAGGCCTCTAGGTCTTGCTGCTGCTGCTGCAGCAGCAGCTGCTGCTGATGCTGCTGCTGAGGGTGGCCCGCAGAAATCGTCGCAGAAGACTCCAGGGGAGGCAGCGGCAGGTAAGTCACGCAGCGAGCTGCAGCAAAGCCTTGGGGCCTCAGCCAGTCAGAAACTGTCAGACGAAAAGAAGGCAGCAGCAGGGGCCCCCCGGGGGCCCCCACGAGGCCCAGGTTGTCGCCCACAGGGTACTCTGCGTCGAGGTCAGTGCTGCTGCAGCTGGTGCTGTTGCTGCAGCTGAAGGCGCTGCTGCTGCTGTTCAGGGCAGCGGCAGCAGCAGCAATCGACTGCGGGATGCCCTGCGGCGCGGACTCTGCTGCTGCTTTCGCTGCTTCCTCCGCCCCTGCAGCAGCAGCAGCAGGCGGCGCCGATGCTGCTGCCGCTGCTGCTGCTGCAGTGGCCTGCTGCCGCAGCCACTGCAGGTAACCCAGCGGCGAAGACTCTGGCAGGGGCCCCTCGTCTTCTTGCTGCAGCTCCCCATACCTCAAGATGGGGGCCCTTTGGTAAGCAAGGTCAACTGAACCATCAGGGAAGATCTCAATGAGTTGTTTGCCGTCAGTGGTGAAGAGCTCCTGCTGCTGCCGCTGCTGCTGCTGCTGCTGCTGCTGCTCGCCTCCGGGGCCCTGCTGCAGCTCCGGCACCCTGCTGCAGCAAACTTCCAGCGACGAGACCCCCCTTGCTGTTCCCGGATCAGCAAAAAGACTTGACCCGCAGCCCTGAAGGTCCCGGGAGGCCCCCGGGGGGGCCCCCCAGGGCCTCCTGGGGGGCCCCACCAGCTGCGGCTCTGCTGCAGCCACGCACACTCCTGTACCCTCCCGGGCCCTGCCACCGAAGGCCACCAAGTACCGCCTGCTGCTGCTGCTGCTGCTGAAGCCTGAGCTCTCTGCTTCCTTTTCCGCGGCCTGCAGCAGCAAACAAGCACGAAGCAACGCGGCGCTGCTGCTGCTGCTGCAGCAAGCAGCCACGGCTCTCGCTGCTGCTGCAACGCAGCAGCAGCAGCAGCAGCAGCAGCAGGATTCAAGGGACCAGCCCACCTGAGTCTCTGCTGCTGGCGAAGGCCACACAGCAACCGAGTCCGACCGCGGCAGCAGCAGCTGCCCCGGCAGCTCGCATGCGGGGGCCCCCTGCAGCTCGAGGGGGGGGCCCCCCTTGGGGGCACAGACCTCAAGTGCAGTCCAAATAATGTCAGAGACCCCAAGGCCAGCAGCAACGACCTGCAGGGAGACACACGCCTTTTGCTGCTTTCCTGTCTCCTCAGCAGCAGCTCCCCGTGCAGCCAGCCGCACCTGGCTCCTGCACCTGCTGCTGCTGCTGCTGCTGCTGCTGCTGCTGCTGCTGCAGGTGCAGCTGCCGCTGGCGCTGCTGCTTGCCTAGTGGCGCCAGCGAGTTCCTAGGGAAGCAGACCAAGTGAGCCACTGTTAAATGCTCAAACTAGCAGCAGCAGCAGCAGCAACAACAGCAGCAGCAGCAGCAGCAGCAGCGGGGCTCACTAGGTGGGCCAGCGCGGGCCTGTTGTCCGCCGACAGCAGCAACAGACATTTGCTGCTGATGAAAGCAGCAGCACCTTCCTCGAGGCGGAGTCGGAGACGGCTCTGGTCGAACACAGCAGCAGGAAGCTGCTGCAGGTCCTTGCGGACGAGGCCCGCGGGGTGCAGCACGTGGGTGATGCCTGCGACCCTGCTGCTGCTGCTGCTGCTGCTGCTGCTGCTGCTGCTCTGCTGCTCCTCCAGCAGCCGCTGGCTCCCCCCGCCACAACGCCCCCCCCCAAACGAAAAAAAGGAGACAGTGTCAGGAGACAGACACAAGACCCCGTGGGGCACAGCGGGGACCCGCAGCAGGTTGAAAGTGTCCACCAGCAAATGCGGAATCTGCGCAGCAGCAGCAGCAGCAGCAGCAGCAGCAGCAGCAGCAGCGACGCATGCGCAGTTGACCATCGCGTGCAGCAGCAGGAGCTGCTGCGGGTCCCTGCCCGCGTGAGCGTGCGCCGTCCCCAAACCCTAAACCCTAAACCCTAAACCCTAAACCCTCGCGGGCGGGGGCCCACCTTCGCGACGATTTGTATGTCGCGCTCCTCCGGGTGTACAGACACCAGCAGCGCCGATACTTCCCCAGCTCCTGCAGACCCCACAAATGGAATTAAACCAATTTCTCGAGGCCCTTGAGAGACAAGAAGAGCAGCAGCAGGCAGCAGCAGCGAAGAAACTGGCGCCATGTCGTGCAGCAGGTAGGGGAGGCCTGCTGCTCCTGCTGCAGTGGCTGCTGCTGCTGCTGCTGCTGCCGCCGCCGTCGAGTCCCCCGGGCCAAAAGAGGCCCCTGGAGCAGCAGCAGCAGCAGCCACTGCTGCTGCTGTCTTCTCAGGAAGAGGCAAATCGTCTACAAGAGATAAAAAGAAACATGAAGACACAGCGAGGCCCCCCCCCAGCAGGCTGTGGGAGCCCCACAGTGCAGAGGGGCCCCCCCCAGGACCCTCTTCTGGGGGCCCCGGGGGCCCCCCGCCCTCGCCCAGGCTTTGCAGCTCCTCTGCTGCCTGCTGCTGCTGCTGCTGCTGCTGCTGCTGACGCTGCACTGCAGCAGCAAAAAACGCAACTGGGGGCACGCTGCTCAGCGCGCCAGCCCCAGCAGCTCCTAAGGGGCCCGTGTCCTGCCCCGGGGGGCCCCCTGCAGGGCCCCCCGGGGGGCCCCCTGGGGGGCCCCCCGAGGGGCCCCAGGGGCCCTCTGGGCTCCACGGAGTACCCTGCTGTGCCTTGTTGAGCCCTCCACCTGCTGCTGCTGCTGCTGCTGCTGTTGCTGCAGCAAACGCAGCCTGCAAGGGGGTGGTCGCCGCGGGAGACAGCAGCAAGTTAGCGGGGGCCCCATGATGGGCTGCAGAGGGAGACATGTGGGCCCCAGCAGCAGCACTGTCCCCCTGCGCTGCAGCAGCAGCAGCAGCAGCAGCTGCTGCTGCTGCTGCTGCAGGCGCCGGCGCCGCCTGGGGCCCCTCTGCGTTGACAACAATATGAAGACAAACAACATGCAGCAAGTCAACGCTCATCATCGCAAGGAACCCCTTGGAAGGGGGCCCCTCATGGGGGCCCCCCAGGGGCCCCCCCAGGGGCCCCCCGAAGTGCCCCCCAAGGGGCCCCCGTAGGGGCCCCCCCAGGGGCCCCCCTACGGAAGAGCCCCTGGGGGCCCCCAGGGGGGCCCCCAGGCCGTACGGCTGCAGGTCAATGACGAGGGCCCTGCAGAAGGCGCGCAGCACCGAAACAGGGTACTGACCCGCGGGTACTGTGAGGGCCCCCTCGGGGCCCCAGGCGCCCCCCTTCATGGCGGAGAGGGGCCCCTCATCCACCAACTTGAGGTGGGGGGGGCCCCCAAGAAAGGCATTTACTGCAGAGGCCTTGGGCCCCAAATCTGCAAAGCTGTGCATGCTCACAGTGCGCAGGGCCCCCACAGCTTCCTCGTAGACCAGCACCACAGCGCGGTACCCGCTCAGCAGCAGCAGCAGCAGGTCAGGGGCCCCCCGCTGCGCCGCGCCCCCGGGGGCCCCGGGGGCCCCGGGGGCCCCGGGGGCCCCGGGGGCCCCGGGGGCCCCGGGGGCCCCCCTCGCCCCGGGAGACCCGGGGGGCCCCTGGG
>NW_013654453.1:0-23066 GCF_000499385.1 Eimeria necatrix
TCTTTCTAGGAAATGGACTAGCGTAGGGAGCAGTTTATAGACCCTGCCCAAGGGACTGAGAGCACGTAGTCGCAGCTGCGGGCGCAGTGCACTACACTAGGTGTCTCGTTATTAGGCTGTATACTTAGTTGCTTATTTCTCACCTCACGTTTTTTGTCACTTCTGAGTAGTCCATATACAATTTTCTCGCTTTTTGATCTTCAGTTTTTATTATTCATTCATTTTCCGTTAACTTTTGCACGTTCCATTCCACTGCTAGTTTTGAAGCGTTTCGCACTTCATTTTACTGCTTAGATGTTATTCTTCTTTAGTCCCTTGATGTCCGATATTTTTCTTTAGATTCCACTTATTCACAAATTTGTGGTTGTGTTCGGTTATTCAAGCGTGCCCATGTTTTTGTGCAGCTGAATTCCTGTGTGTCGGACTCACCCTTTTGCCGTAGGGTCACTTTCCTCAATGTGGCAAAACGTCCATCGGTGTTTCCCAGTTCTTGTGATCCACTCTGTTTGTCCATAAGCATTCACTATTCCTCGTTTTCTAGGCACTGAAGCCTAGCAACAACACTTGAATGCCTTACTATATGGAGCAAACGAACAACTCCCACTTCGTAAATGATAAAATGTGTACATTCGAGGCGAATGAGAGTGCGCGGGACGCGGTTTAGGAAAATGTGAATCAGGCGGGTCAAAATTAGTGAGCAGTACAGAACAGAATCATTAAAGAAAGGAAACAACGAAAAACAAAAACTTGGAGAAGGCGGTAGTTGGAGGGCGGCAGGTCGACTTTAGTAAATACAAAGAAAGCAAAATGTAGCTTACGCTGTGAAGAGACTTAAGGTGCAGGCTTAGGCTAATTTCTGCAGCTTCCACTGGAGCTTCGGTCGCTCCCAAAGAGGCTCTAGCAGCTGTTAGGATTTGTCACGATGTCATAGGCGAACGAACCTTCGGGAACACAGGGCAGCTCCCCGCTGAATGGAATGTTGAAACGAGTGCCTCTCTTGTCCAGGAGGCCTTCAGTTTTGTACAAATTCCATGGGGGAAATTTGATGGCTTTAAGGTATAATTGTTAGCCTACAGAGGCTCCATCTGGCCCTATGTAAGTGTCTCAAGGGCATTTAGGGTAGAGCCGTCATTGAAGGCGTCACCGAGATAATCAGGTCAAGGAATGTCGCATACCATTTCGCCCATGCTCTCGCTAAGGCGGGTGTCGTCGCAATGACGCTCAAATTTTAAATGTTGTTTGGGGGGCGGTATATTGCAGCTTCTCAGCTGCAAACTCTCAAGGAGTAAAGAGCGGATATCGCTTAGCTTGGAATCCGCGTAGGATTTTTCCTGCGAGCTAGCGTGCACACTCTGGTGCTTTTACCCGGGAGCAGAGCTTCCGAAAAAGCTGAATGAAGACAGGGACAATGCGACGGACTAGGTGCGGACAGTCTCAGTATCAGACGCGGCAAGGGGCCTTGGGGGGACGACGGCCTCGAATGAAGCTATTTTAGTAATAAGCATTTGTACTGCATGCCAACTCATAGGTGGCTCCGATTTTCTCTCGCATGCCTACACTTGCTGAGAGTTTAAATTATCTCCTTGCGCCTTCAGGCATTCTGTCTGCACATGGCTAGTTTCTGTGAAGCACATGAAAAGGCACGTGGGGGAATGTGGTACTCAAGTACACCAAAGGCGGTGGAAACTGGAAACTAAACACAGATGCCAAAAACGAATCCCAAACTTTCGGCAGCGGATGCCTACATGAGCTGCTACGCCAACCATTCTAGTTTCATTGGTATGTGGTTCGTGCAATGTTGCACAAAAGCGCTACCCAGCTTTTCATACTGTAGAACACAGCGCACGGGCAAGCAAGGTGATACGAGCCTAACATTAGACAGATTCATGCAGTAAAGAAGTACAGCAATGAATATGCTGATAACGCCAGCTGGCGAGTCTTTGGTGCGTTTGACGGGGTGAACGTGTCAGTGCAAGCGCTCATGTGAGCATGAACTGTAGTACACTGTATTCTCTGCAGCGTCTACGATGCTGCACAGCCCACAACTCGGACGTTCTATGAAATATTCTCTACTACCGACGCATCGGTCGCGTAGCGTCTACAAATGTATTAGAAGACCGTTTGTCTGTGCTGGCCCGGTGAGGATGTGACGCGCACCTATGCCGGCGTTGTCGGTAGCCACAAACTTGGAGCATTCGCAGGCATTTCTAGTCTATACATGTTAATTTGTTAGTAAATTGCATTTGTATTTCACTAGGAAGAGGTTACAGGGCTCAATCCGCGTTTCATCCTCTTAACCGCCTATAGGTCATCAGTTAGACCTCAGGTGACTGTGGTCACCAGCAAGCCCCATTGTAGTGTACAGGGCCTATTGCTGCGACTACGCTGCTACCTGCCCCTCTAGCAGGGCCTACAAACGGCACCTAACGTAGGCCCATTTCCTGGAAACTGTAGCTTATTTTTATCGAAATACAACAATTCTTAAGTTTTTCAAAATCTGTCTGTTCGAATCGCCCCACTCTGGGAGCTCGCCTCCTAGGCCCTATGGAGAGGAGGCCTGTAGTGCTGAGACACTACAATGGGGCTGACTAGTGTCCTAGGGATGATAGCTAGCTAGCGACCTGCAAGGGGCCGCGACACTGGAGGGGGGCATGACCCCCCCAATACATGAAAAAAATAAGAAACGCCGTTAGTGAGTTCTAGTGAAAACGTGAATTGTGCGGAAATCGTGTGGAGACTGGGGCTGGCGATAGCGCCGGCACCAATGCGACCTTCCCCCCCTAGGGTCTAGGGGGTAAGCTCCGAGAAGGGAGCGAATCGAAGACAGAGAACACAGACACTTCTTCTTGAATTGTCGTTTTTCGACGGAATAAAGCTGTAGAGACCGAGAATGGGGCTAATCTAGGTGTAGGATCTAGACCTGTAGAGGGACAGGAAACAGCGTAGTCGCAGCAGTAGGCGCCGCGCACTACATTTGGGGGCTGTTCCGGGATTGAAATCTTTATTCTTTCCGGACTTGGGAGTATAATTATCTTGTTTTAATGCCACGCACCTAGAAATCTTTGCTCGGTAAGGGATGCACCTCCGCAACGGACGCGTCATCGGTCCCACACCACAGGAGACTCCAACAATGTCGGTCAACAAGTTGCCGAGCGGAACACCCGCCCACCACCGCCACGCGACTCCGAAACCCACCGTGGCAGAGCGGTCGCATGGGCATAAGGAGGCGCCCCCGCAGGAGACCCCTTTGCCCAACGTCTCGCCAGGGGACAGTCCCATCGTCACCTGGAACCAATTCCAGTCTGCAATGAGCGTGATTAGAACGGTGATAGGGGGAGCCGGAGCATCCGGGGCAACGACTCTTATACTACCTGAAGACGGCAGCACGATGAAGGCCTTTCTGAAGCGCATCGAGCGTCGGTACACCCAAATGGGATTGGAACCGCGCGAGTGGGGAGATGCACTCATAGACCACCTTGTGGGCCCGGCTCTAACTTATTTGATGTATCTACAGGAAACTATTGACCTAAGTGACTGGGCAACTGTACGGTGCAGGCTTTTGGAGCGGTTCGACAGAACAATGTCACAGAGTCAATTGTTAACGGAGTTGACAAAGGTTCGGTGGAACGGCGACCCAAAGGAATACACCGATCAGTTTGCGGCGGTGGCAGAACGGGGTTTGGGTCTACCCCCCGACGAAATCGCGGACTACTATTTTAGTGGACTACCGACAGATCTCCATCTCCTAATCACCAATAACGGACACGTGAAATACCAGTCGTGGGAGCAAGCGTCAATCGCCGCAGCGCGGATTCACGAGCCCAAGCACAGCGTGCCGGAACTCCGAGAAAGGATCAACCGGGCCATTAGCCAGGCCGCCCAAGCCAAGGGACTTAGTGGGCGCCAGGCAATTGAAAATCGTTCTGGGAGAACCCACGCTAACTGTTTTGAGTGTCAGGGACGCGGACACCCGGCACGTGCCTGCCCTAGCAAAGGGGAACGTACCAGACGTCCGGGGGATATCTGCAAGAAGTGCGGCGGTGTCGGACACTATGCTCGGGACTGTCCTACGTATGAACGAAGTCGGCCCGAGCAGGTGGACAAGGGCAGTAGAACTCCCACCCGTTCTAGCACTGAGAAGACGGAACGATCAAACTTGCGGGTCTAGGCGTGGGTGGAGACGAGCGTTCTAGGCCGCGTAGCCATGGCAAAGGGATGATGTGTCCGGTAGCGACAGGCCTTAATGCCATTCCAGTCTCCCAAGAGATGGGAAACCAACTCCTCCGCACTGCGAGAGGAGCCGATAAGAGTGACGAGCGAGCGGAAGGGACTCAGCCGCTTCCGGAAACGCGATGGGAGTCTGGGTCAGAGTCGACCCTGAGTGAAGAGACTCCGGACGCGACGATGAATAGCAGCAGGAAGTCTGCACAGGCGACAGAAGACAGAAATAGGTCAGACGCGACAGAGATTGTGCCACACTGGTGGAGGGAGACTTGCATGAAAGAGTCTTACGATCAAGGGGGAGCGTTGTGCTGTGCGGGTGCGACGGCGGTACTTCGCGTTGAGCTTGTAGGGAGTCCTTGCGAGGCCCTCTTGAACACTGGGGCTTCTAGAAGTTTCATTAGTCCTAAATTGGTCGAACGACTGCAGCTGAAAGTGCGGAGACTACCAAAGGAACATAGGTTCACCATAGCTACAGGTGCACTATTACGCATTGATCGGGTAGTGACGGGATTGACGTTGTGGTGTGGACATACACGTTTTTCCGGGGACTTTCTAGTGGGACCCGTTCCCTACGACTTAGTCTTGGGTTTGGATTGGCTGACGGAACACAAGGTGGCCTGGTACTTCCAGTCTGACAAACTCCGAACCTATGTGAATGGCCAGTGGTGCGAGCTACCAGTCGTTCGGACGGGTGAATCGACGCGGCAAAGCGATAGCTCCACCGTAGTCTACCCTCGGACTCCAGCAGAGCAAGCATACGAGATCTTGGCCAAACAAGTGGCGGGTATGTCAGCCGAGGAGGCAGCTGTATTCCTACGCCCGCCGCCAAAGAGGTACAAGTCCCGCGCGAAGACTAAGGCCAAGGCGCGGATAACGTCGCTCGTTCGTCAGGCGGTGAACGATACTAACGATCTCAAGGCTCCGTTGCACGGTTTGCATCTCATACTGGCTTTGCCCGAAGCCGATTCGGCAGTGCCCTTAAGACTCTCGGATAAATGGCAAGGCGCGCTTTGTTGCGCGTTGATAGGGAGTCAACCCACGTCCTCCGGCTGCAGTAGTCCTTTGGCTTCCACCGCCTCGGCGACAGCGGAGAGTGACGAGGAGTCTCCCTGGCCTATGGCAAAGCTCGAACACACCCTATTCGGCGAATGGATCAATTCAGATGAGGCGCAGGAAATTCCAAGTGAGGTTGCTCAGGTGCTGCACGAGTATCGGGCGGTTTTCCCCGATACCTTACCTAAAGGTTTACCTCCGAAGCGCCCTCATGATCATCATATTCTCCTGGCGCCTGGGAAACTTTCAGCGAGATCTGCAATATACCGTATGACCCCAGAGCAGCTCACTTTCCACAAACAGGAGATAGCCAAATTATCGGAATATGGTTGGATCGGACCTACCTACTCGCCTATTTGCTCACCTACGATCATGGTGGACAAGCGTGATGATGGCTCCGGGGAGCGGAAGATGCGGATGGTTGTCAATTATCAAGCCTTGAATGCGCTTACGATAGCCCCTGATTTTCCATTACCTCCCATTCAAACCATTCTGGAGCTGCTCGGAGGCGCCAAGTATTTCTCCACCTTGGACCTGGAAGCAGGATTCCATCAAATACATACGGCTAAGGAAGACCGGTGGAAGACGGCCTTCCGGTCCGTTCTCGGGCAATTCGAGTATCGCGTGATGCCCTTCGGTCTTAAGGGGGCTCCCGCTACGTTCCAGGCCAATATTAATGCCTATTTACAACCCCTATTGGGACAGGGCGTTATTGCGTAACTGGATGATGTACTATCTATAGCTCTGATCTCTCTGAGCACGTCTCTCTTCTGCGACAAGTCCTAAGTATTTTTCTTCGACATCAGTTTTACCCAAAATTCCGCAAATGCAAGTTTGCAAGGCAAACCATTACTTATTTGGGCTATACCGTATCTGCTACGGGGATCAAACCCGCAGAAGACAAAATCGAAGCCATCCGGCATTGGCCGGAGGTGCTGGAGAACGAAACGCAAGTGCGCCAGTTTCTCGGTACCATAAATTACTGTCGCATGTTCATGGGACCAGACTACGCCGACGTTGCTCGGCCGCTGGTTGATCTAACGCGTAAAGACGTCAGTTTCAAATGGACAGAGCTTCACACGCAAGCGGTGCGGCAGCTCAAACAGCGTTTAATAGACTTCACTACCTTACAGGTCCCCGACACGACGAAGCCCTTCGAGTTATACACAGATGCCTCTGGTTACGCAGTCGGAGCAGTTCTTGAACAAGACGGTAAACCCATCGGCTTCCTCAGTCAAGTCATGAACCCCACGCAGCAGAGATACTCGATCTACGATCAGGAACACTTGGCGTTGGTCACGGAGCTGGACAAGTGGGCGCACTTGCTCCGTGTCTCCAAGGTGACGGCTTTCACGGATCATCAAGCTCTAACCCATCTCCAACGACTCCAAGCATCGAAGCCTCTGCGCGGACGCACCGCCCGGTGGCTAGACTTCCTTGCAGAGTTCCCGGATTTGCACATCACGTATGTTCAGGGAGCGCGCAATCAAGTTGACGACGCCTTGTCTCGCCGTCCCGGCCTCTCTAACACCTGCTCGCACGACACACCATCGGCACCGCTGATGCTCGCAACAGGAGAAGCGAGCGCGGCTCCCAGCTCCCGCGGTCCGCCTCCCAACTATCGCGAGCTCGCCGGAATTCGCCCGCGCCGCCCTCGACGACACAGCACGCAGTCTGCGCCTTCCCCTGCGCCGCAGGAACCCAACCCAGAGCCGGAACCTCCTGCACTTACAACGAAGGCTCCCGCTGGTCCCCCGGACGCGCGCCATTGGCTGCAAGCGTACTCGAAGTGTCCTGTTTTTCGAGTTCCCTACGAAGACGCAGCAAACCAACCAGGAGAAGCTCTGCAGATCGAGTTCTGTCACCGCCAATCTACCTTTCGCTACGTAGAGCCTTACCTGCACATCCGCGTTCATGGACTGTGGCGCATCTGCGTCCCCCAGTTCCCTGAGTTCCTTACTCACGTTCTGCATTCGCATCACGACCATGTCACAGCCGGCCATCGAGGGCAGAAAAAGACCTTTGCAGCCCTCAGCAAGCTCTACTACTGGCCTGGAATGCGTGCCTATACCACCGCTTATGTTGAGTCATGCACCCACTGTCGCGCTTCAAAATCCCTTAACCAGAAGCCTGCAGGCCTTCTTCAACAGTTGCTCATCCCTTCTCGTCGATGGGCACACGTGAGCCTCGATTTCATCACAGATCTTCCCCTTACATCGACAGGGCACGACTCGATCCTTGTCATGGTCGATTGCCTCAGCAAGATGCCTCATCTCGTTCCTGCAAAGAAATCTTTCACAGCAGCAGACACCGTGGAGCTCCTCGCAGACCGCCTTATCCGCTACCATGGATTTCCAGAGGCGCTTATATCGGACCGAGACTCCCGCTTCCAGTCGGATCTTTGGAACCAACTCTGCCGCCGCTTTAACATCAAACGGTGCATGTTCTCGTCCTACCATCACCAAAGCGACGGCCAAACTGAACGGGTTAACCGCACACTGGAGCAGATGCTTCGTACCTATATCAAATCTGACGAACGCGAGTGGGAGCGTTTGCTTCCGGCCTTGGAACTTGCCTACAACACAACAAGTCATTCATCCACTGAGTTCTCTCCCTTCGAGGTCATGATTTTCGAGAACCCGTTGGCTGCTGCGGACCTTGATACCGTAGGCGCGTTAGCTCCTACGCTGACTCCTCCGATGACTATGCTTTTCCGGCAGCTCTGCGACAGAGCACAGAGTCACATCCTGAAGGCCAAATGGCAGCAGAAGTACTACGCAGACACAAAGCATCGAGCAGTGGAGTATGCGGTGGAAGACAAGGTCTGGCTCAGCAGCAGGCACCTACCGCCTTTCCACAGCTGCCCTAAGTTCGAGCCCCGTTACCGCGGGCCCTTCGAAGTCATCGAACGCATAGGAACTGTCGCTTACCGTCTCGCTGTGCCTCCCACCTATGAATGCCATAACGTTTTCCACGTTTCGCAGCTAGTTCGGTTCCCTCGGCAGCCGACGCCGCCTGGCCTCCTATGCACGATGCAGCAGGCAATCCCACAGAGGAATACGAAGTCGACTAAATAATGGACCAACACGGCTCGGGAGATGCAGCCCAGTACCTCGTGAAGTGGCGGGGAACCCCTGAAGATCAAGCCACATGGGAGCCAACTCACCACCTTACACGCTCCCCGGCTTTGCTTCGCACTTGGCGCCGCCGCCAACGAAGACGTCTTCAGGCTCGAAACAACGTTGGTCCTTCCGAGCCGTAGACGTATGGGTCCGTTACATTCCACCGCCTGCAGCAAGGGCACCCTTCAATGAGGAGGGGGGAGTGAGCGCTGCGCACCGCGTGCGCTCACGGCGTTAGCTTTAGAAGAGCACAGAGATTGAAAAGGCAAAAATAATGTGCTTTGGGGTAGGTCTCTTCAGTCCGGCAAGTGGGGAAGTTGTAGTGCACAGGCACTACAATGGGGCTTGCTGGTGACCTATAGAAGATGAGTAGCTGGTGACCTATGAGAGGTCAACACGCTGAACGAGGACAGGACCCTCTTACTAGGATCGAAGTAAGCCAACTTGTCGGCGAATTAGCATGTACACACTAGACGTGTCTTTGAATACCTGGAGATTGTGGCTGGTGATAGCGCCGGCACCGGTGCAGACCTCCTCCCCACAGGGCCAAGGAGCCGAGAACCCCGAGTGAGGGGGATTTTCAAGAGAACAGATTTTGAAAAAAATATAAGTAACTGTATTTCGTGATATTTGGACTACTGTTTCAAGGAAGTGCGCCCCACATCGATGGTTATCGTAGGCCCCTACTCGAGGGGGCAGGTTGCAGCGTAGTTGCAGCAGTGGGTGCTGTACACTACGTCACCAGCAAGCCCTATTGTAATCCCAGTGCACTACATATGTCGCCATCCACCCCGAAAAGAACTACTTTTCGGAACAATGCCGAAATGAGAGACTCAGTGCTTTTCATCCAAGGTTTGCTCGCATAAAATTGGGCCTGCAGGAACAACTAGAATTGCTCGAAAGTCGCAAACTGCTTAGAGCGGAATTGCAACTCGCGTCACGGGTTAATTTTATGCCCGAGCTACCACACGTGCCCACGTACTGCCGCTCTCCATCATTGACACAAGGATCTGCTTATGCCCAGAACCTTCGCACCTTCAAACAGCGACAAATAAAACTGCAAACACACGGCGTGAACTTGCACTCTCTGTCCACTGAAAATTCCAATGGAGGAAGCCATTTTACTCTCTCCACGGCCACTCAACCCAGTTCATACTGCCGTGGCTCTCATCGCTGCATCCATTGCAGCCGCATCCTTTGCAGAGGCAAAAGGGCGTTCCTAACATTATTTTGCCTCTCAAGCCCTGAGGCTGCAAAAGAAAAGAATGGCTCATGATTGGCTAAAACAGCTTCGGCACCTGCAAGCCTGCAATGGATTTTTTATTGACTAGATCAATCTACGGGCTCCACGATTACCCAAAGAAAAGGGCAACTCGATGCAAGCGTTGCATTGATCCCTCAGGAAAAACGTGAATTCCATCAATAGACCCACTAAGTCGGCTTTTATAACTTGCACAAAGTTTTTAAATATATGCAGACTGGATTGTTTAGGATCTGTGACTTGAATCCCTGTTGTCTGGAAGACCTACAGGTGGTGATTGAATATCTTTCTACGGCGTTTAATGAAGTGCATTACTGGCTTGAGGACTTGGCGCTTTCGGGCCGTTGAAACACACAATAGGAAGACAAAGGTGAATCCTAAAGTGTTAAGTTTTTTTTGAACTCAAGGGGAAGAATAGCAAAAGCTCATTCATCTTCCGATTGTGCCCCAGAGCAGCGGAATTCAATTCGGTTCCTGTTAAGCTCACAATAAGCATCACAACTCAGTGGTGCAGCAAGCGTAATATTGTAGTGCTACTCGTACCCGCACACACGATTTATCTACCCCTTAACTTATTTGTTTGTGTGCGTTCAACAATGTTCAAGCTTCCATAGATTCTTTCCCGACCTGCCCGTAATAAGCAACAGTTTATACTTTATAAAATCAAGGATATTCAGGCGGCATCGTGAAGCAAACATACATTAGGAAACATGTGAACCACATATGGAAACCTTTAGCCTTACAGCGACTTTTTGTGTATACACCATTATGGTTCGCGTTGGCTCCGGTGGCTGCCCCCGTGTGAGGCATCTCAAGGAATACTCCTACCCACTATAGGCGCAATCCTTTACTTGGTACAAAGCAAAAATGTGTTCTGGCGCCCTTTTTGCAATACGTCAGCTGTAAGTCGTAAATTCTCAATGCAGCTCAAAGACGGCCTTCATGGTAACTCGAAGAAATTACTTTGAACATAAAATTAGCTCCCGGGCCATCAAGCTTAGTGTGCGCTGTAACGAGGCTATGGGGTTGAGCCTAGCAAGACACAATGTAGCATGGCCACGTCCAGACGCCGAAATATCGGCTAGGGAGCAAGTAGACCTCAGTGGAAAATTTGAGACGTCTACTTTGCTAGAGAAGAAGTGAGCCATTTTGCTCAAAGATTCCAGGGAACAAAATGGCTCAATTCTTTTCTAGGGAGATAGACATCTTCAGCATCTGTGTGCTTTCCTTTTCTGAAGGGGAATAGCTTGCTTCCTCTCCAGCAGGTCTGGTTCGGTGTCTGCCTAGTTCAGTTATTATAGAATGCTTTCAAAGCTTTAAGGATCTGTTGCACATCAGCTGGTACCATATGCCAGCTCGGACTCACAAACGGCCCGATGTCCTGTGGCCTCGTGGACGTTCCCACGTCTCACCAGGAAAAATTCATCAAGTGGCTTTGATATGCTTTTAAAGTAAGGAAGTGGCGAAAAATAGCACTGCCGTCTTCGTCACGGAGCTACGCTGGCGCATCAGCGAAAGCATCCATCAATCAGGAGGCATCAAAAAAGCCTTTGATTCCATCAGTGCTTCAATAACGACGCAACGGAAACACTATGTAATCCTTGCAGTGTTGGATTTCTTTGTGACGCCCGTGTCGACCATGTGGGAGAGTATTGGTGCAGGATAGTGCTGAGATTTCGGTCGCATCGTCAGGCTTTAGCTAGATAACTTAGCCCCTGGACAAAGTGCTAGCTCCGCTTTTCCTTGGCGCTGTAAGAGCACCAAAGCCCTTTTTTCGTGTAGTGCAATGAGATGAATAACCGACAGCAATGTCACCAAGCATGTGCTCACGTTACCTGGTGAGCAGCTATGATTAGCTCTCCTCTGCCACCTTATATACCTTTCCTTCTAACAATGATGAAGCAATATACTCCTTGGCATGGCCTAAATTCTATGTTGCGCCTCCGCTCCTTAACGTTGCCGCATCGGATGCAGCGGACTAAGAAGATGCGGTGTTCACCTCAGGGCCTAAACTGGCGCAGAAAAGAGGAACTAATCCACCCTCATAAAGATGAAAGACAAACGCGCCATCTGATCTTTTGGGAAGTTGGCAGCTACGATCATTGCGGTGGGGCCTAGTGAGGATAAAAAATCAACGGTGCGCCGCTCGCCTCAGCATCAGGCAGCAGAGCCTCTTTAAAGCCATGTGAGAAGATGAAATAAAACAGTGAACAAGACGAAGAATGTAAAAGCAATAAATTGGCCTCTCGAGTGCTTTTGCAGCTAAGCGTTTTAGACTCTAATCTGGTAACACAGCACTGCGAAATTCGCCTTTTTCCCAAGCGTCTGCACTGCATGTGCTGCAGGGCCTTTAGCACTATAGTGAAACTCTTTCATACCCCCTTCTACTCTTTCCTGTAGCGAAATTCCAGTCTATACAATGCTGGGCCTTGATGCGGTTGTGTAGCACCATTGGTTTTCAGTTAGGCATGGCCCTCAACCGGCAGTACCAAGAATCTAATCCTGCTGAACCGAGCAGGATTCTCGCCCAGAAAAGGCAATGTAATTCTCTCTTTATTCTGAACCGTCAGCCACTGTTAAAATGAAACACTCGTATTGTGTCCCTTCAATCAACGTTGATACGCATTATGCACGTTACATTTTCTGCTGAACACCTATAATATATGCTCCAGAGACACTATGAGCGCACAGCCATTTCCAGTTGTTGGGACCAAGCTGCGATAAGAAATTATAAAACTGTAGTACAGAATAGAACGCACCCAGTTTAAAGATATTTTCACTGAGTGTAGCCAAGACAGTGCTGCATCCCCTGATTCCCTTATTCTCCTTAGGTTGCCGTCAGCGGTTATCTATTGGGCGCCAGCCTTCCCGCTTCCTCAAGATAGTCCTTCGTGTTCCAGCGGAGTACTGTGAAGGCTTGCAGTGAAGTGCGAATGGTGCCTTGAGGACAAACAGGTGAGCCAGTGCGCGATACCAACCGTACAGGCAGTGTGGATGGTAGAGGAAGGGCCGCCACCAAGAGAAGCCATGAGGCATAAATGTTCAAATTGAATATCCACGCAATAGTGTGAAGCAGAACAGGAATAGTACGGAACTGCTTTCCAACCTACAGCTAGGACAACAAGCCCACAACAGATGTACAAAGCTATTTGAAACCAAGCGGGAAGACGTGGCTAGTGAGCAAAAATTGGCATTATGCGCAATTTATGAGAGCATAAAATATTTATTTTGTCGAATCTGATGCTTTAGAGACAATGCATCTACGAAATTGCTGACGTTCGAGGCTAATTCAACCGCACGTAGCACTCACAGCCAGTCTCGGGGCGGAGCCGACTGCTGTCTTTGCACGGGAGACCGCACCGATAGCAGCCCAGTATGGACGTAGGCGACAATAACGCAAACAGAAGACCGTGTTGAGCGTTTAATTTGTAGAAATTAACGCAACCAGGAGCTATGTCTGCGAGGGTGGAGAGACGGAAGCGGAGGGCCTTGACTCATGCGCGCCCCCCACTACACGTCCCCCTAGTAGAGAAAGAGCTGGGCCTCGCGTAGAAGGCAACACATGCGGTTTAGTTTCTATTTGATAAAGGCGCTTCTTCCTCTCCCCTAGCCCCTTGTGTGTTTTCTAGAGCTGGCGCAAGCAACGCGGGAGGCCAGAGGGAAGAACCGACTGGCGGCGATCGTGGCCCTCCCAGGTGAGTCTTTGCGTGTCCCGCGTAAGTGGGCCTAAGCCTGTAGAAGCTAAAACGCATTATTTTCGGATTTCTCTGGGGCATTCATAGTCTCTTTTTGAGGTCTGGACAGTCCCCTTTTCAGGGACACCCTTCCCCGCGCACCCCCCTTCCCAAGGCCCACGTATATGAACATTAGCAAGGGAAAGACACTTGTCAGCCTACCTGGCCTGCCTCTTTTCCTCTCCTGATGTCGGCAGCCGCCTGTTCCTCCAACGGCAAATGTGGTGTAAGTGAGGAAGTGTTTCGGGGCACGAGGGTACCGCAGCTTGCTGCAGCAGCAGTGCCTGTGCGGTCACGAAACATGGGGCCGGCCTCCCTTACCTCTGCAGCAGATTTCGGAAAAGGGTCTCACCCAGTAAGCTGTCTCTCCCTGCTGAGTAGGCCTCCAGAACCCGCAGTGGAGCAGGCAGCAGCGGAGAAGGCTGCTAGCGAGCGTAGCAGCTCCACCACAACTGCAGCAGAGGGCCCTCTTTCTGCTGATGCTTGCAACTCGACCTCATCAGACTCCGCATTCTTACCTACCGACCAGGAGCATGATCTGCTCCGCTTGTCACTGGCCTTCACAGCCGCACGCGGCAGCCCATCAAAAGCAGAGTTTCCACGTGGGGCTGCTTTGTCTCCTTCCTCATCCGGGGCTGGGAAGGCACCTGACATGGCGGCACTCACGGCCCAGCTAAAGTGCCTTGATATGCAAAGTGGCTGTGGGTCTGCATCCCGGGAGCATAAGGATCTGAAGTCGATCAATGTTCCTCTACAGCTACAGCCCCCTCTTACTTCTCCCCAGTCGAATCGCCAGAAGGAATCCAGTGTGGCGTCCGTGGAGGCAAGTGCCTGGGCCCAGACGCCGGTCAAAGAAGAAGACCTAGTGGCCTCCCGAGCACCTGACGAATCCCGCCCGCCGCAAGAAGTCCCCCGAAGTAGAAATAAGTCATGCGCTTCTACTCCAGCGGGCGGGGCTGGCAAATCTCGTGCGGGAGACACAGAAGACCAGGTCTACCGACTGGGTTTGCTGCTTCGCCAGCTTGGAAGACTGGGAAGAGTGCGGTCGTGTTGGGAAATATGGCAGGAGATGATGAACACCGAAGGCAAGCCCCTCATCGAGGCCCCACGTGCCTCTCAGGCGTGTGTGCTTTGCCTGTTTCTAACGTCTCATAGCATTGCATTTGTCTTAGAATGGCTTGTCTAGTCTACATGTCTGCTTTGCGCCGTAGGTCTGAAACCTAACGCTGTTTCCTACGGTTGTATCTTCGATGCCCTTGTAACAAATGGGGCTCTGGACTTGGCCTTGAAGCTGCTCGCAGACATGAAAGCTTCCAACCAGCCTGTCCGGCCCAACACGGTCATGTACTCCACCCTCATAAAGGGATGTGCACAGACGAAACAGGCAGGTTGACCGCCTAAACGCCTCACCGCGACCTGTTAGCATTCCCAACCATTTTCTGACGAGCCAGCATACGGTTAGCTTGGAGGCAGGCAGATAGAGTGAAGCAGTCATGCTACATGCAGGAGATGTTATCCTTCTTGTTGTATATTCAGCTAGATCAAGCCCTGAGTCTATTTGAAGAGATGGCCGCACAGGGGGTCGAAATAAACACTGTTACCTACAACTCCCTCCTCGATGTCTGTGCTCGAGTGGGGGCAATGGACCGCGCGGCTTCACTGCTGGATGACATGCTGCAGAAGGGTAAGCGTCGGCTTGAAGATATGACTTCCCGTTGGATGCGCATTTCAGCAAACGCTGTAAAAACAAATGTTTACGGGTGTTCCCACTAATGCCATGGGGCTTCTCAAACTGAAACAGACTAAGGAGGCAGCGGCATTACGCAGTAATTGAGGCGGCGGCATTACTGCGTACTTAGGCGGAAGTCTCGGCTTTACTGCATCAAATTCCTGTGCAGACCTACATACTTGCATGCGTACTACTCACGATGCCATGATGGATGCATGCATGCATCTGCGTTCATTTGTACATGAATTAGAAATGCTGCATTTCAAGGCCCAGGGTAGCACCGTTTGTTTTTGTTTGTATGGTGCATTTTAGGCGTTCAGCCAGACTTGATAACATTTAGCACCATCATAAAGGGATACTGCGCCCACGGGCAGATGGACAAAGGCCTCCTCTTGCTCAAGGCAATGAAGCAGAAAAACATAAACCCAGATGGTGTCCTGTATAACTCGCTCCTCGATGGATGCGTGCGCTCTGGTGTACGTTACAGCTGGCCTCTTTCTACTTCCTGCGCGAGTAGTCTTACAATGAGAATTTCATACCCTGCCGCCTCCCTGTTCTTGACGTTTGAGTCCTGACACAGTGGATCTAGCTCCGCTAAGGGTCTTAACAGCGAGCAAGAGTGATTGGTTGTGTGTATGGTTTTGACGTGCCTGGCTGCAGCGATCTTCCCTCTGCCTAGAGCTGTGGCAAGAAATGCAAGCGCAGCGCATAAAGCCTTCAAATTTCACATTAAGTATCTTAATTAAACTGCATGGTCGCATGCGCCAGCTGCCCGTCGCATTTGAACTGGTCAAGCAGCTCCCCAAGATGTACGACTTCAGAATTAACGCCCATGTGTATACTTGTCTAATGGCCGCATGCATAGAGAACAGACAGGTTCGTTTCCAGCACTTTTCAGGATCTTGGATATGCCTGCTTAAGGTATTCTGACGTGCTTCTCAGCTGCTCACGTACATTTGCCCACATGTTTGCCGCTAGGCAGCTCTCGGGCTACTTCACTGTCAAGGGCTTGCCTACATGCCTGATAAGCGGGATGCCTTCCTATAGTATGGCATATGTCGTCGTGTGGCTGCACTTCGCCCACGTTGTTAAGTGCATGTTAACACTGAATCTACTTCTGTTGCTGCCTGCGGCGCCTTTCAGTACAGGGCGGCTTACAACGTCTTGCAGATTATGCGCCGAGAAGGGGTAGCAGCTGACAGTAAGACTGTGAGCACCATTGTTTTCGGTTGCCTCAAGGGGAGAATGCATGCCCAGGCAGTCGAGGTTGTATTAAATGTAAGTCATGTTTTTGCGTTGTCGGATGCTTCCCTTCCTTCTGTGTGGTCGCTGTCCCGTTTGCACTTCTGGACTTCTCTCCGTGCTCAGCCCCGCTTGAGGACGCCCTAGTAGTGCAATTATTTTGAGTACACGCCCTCCATCTGCTGCATGTGTGGAACTATTCAGGCCCTCGAGACTCTGCGTGATGCGAACTCCCGAGGTCCAGGCCGCCACCCACCCCGTGGCCGTCATGCAAACGTGGGGACGAATCGTAAACAAGACCTCCCGGCGATCGACGAGAAGACCGTTCGTCTTCTGGTGTACCATCTGAGAGAGCAGCATATGCATCACGTGAGATAACTGAAAAGCTGCTTGGGGTGCAGTGTTCATTTTCCCTTCTCATTTTGATTACGTGCGTTGACAGAACTTCCGCAGACTGCGTTGGTAGACCTTCAGCAAACGTTACACGCTCGGAAGTGCTTGCGTTGTGTTCACAGGAGTGTACTTTGGTTCTGGACACAGCGGTGAGCGTTGGCCTCATGAATCGCGCCACAGCTCAGTCTCTACTGTCAGGTGAAGGAGCCTCCGGTCGCAGGAATCCCGTGATCTCGTCCGCTGCCCCCAATGGAGCGTTCGCTCCACCGCAGCCTCTCAGCCGCCAACAGCACGTGTTAGCCAACTCTCCGCCAGTAGGCGCGTGTCTCACAGGGATTCGCGGAGGTCAGCAGCAAACAAACTCGCACTGGAACGAGGCACGGGGAGTCCGCCGTCTTCCTTCTGGACGTCAAGGGGGTCCCGCTCACCGTAGCAGCCAAGGCGGGGCAAAGGAAGGACAGCCGTTCCCCGCTGAGAGCTATCTGAGATTTAGCACAACTCAAGAGAACACGATCGGCTCCGTACAACCATGGTACATCGATCCGCCGCCCTCCCAGACCCTTTCCCCAGATCCAGTGAGGCCTCAGGCGGTGAGCACGCTGCATTCAGGGGCTGAAGGCAAACAACGGCCCCTCACTTCGCACCTGCAAGACCCGCTGCAGTTCCATACTGCTGGGCTTTTGGGAGATCTGCCAATGCAGCACCTTCTTCACCTGCCGATCAACGGAAGCATTCTAACCGGAGGGAATGCAGGGGACTTGGCCACTTCCATAGCTCCCAGTGGCCAAACGCTAACTCTGGGGGCTTCACCTTACTTGACTGAGGAGGGCATTTCAACGCAAGGGGCTAAATTGCACTGTAGGTGCCGACTTTTGCCGCGTAGAAGGCTTCCTGGTAACGAAACGGGATTGATTTTTCCATTTGCTGGACCATTTTCCCGTGCGTCTGCTTCTGTGTGGTTGGCTTCGCAGCTTCTCTCTCCGTGGATTTGTATGGACCCGGGAAGGTCAGCGAGTCTAGCTGTATTTGGGGCGCGCCGGCTCCCGGGGATACAACACCGTCAGCAACGGGCTGCGGCCTCCTTGCAATGCCATCGGCCGTGGCCTGCCCACCGCCTCACGCGGTGGAGGTACCCAGCAATAGTAACGCTCTTCTTGGGGTAGGTCATGTGCAGCACGTCCTTCTTGCAGGGCATGGGACTAGGCGGTTGCCTATCGAACGTGCCAGGGATAAGATAACAGGGGCGGAAACACTAAAACTGCATTAGTGATGGGCCGATACTTCCGAGTCGCCTGAGGCCGATGCGTAGAAGGGGGTTTCCTCCCGTTAGGCTTATTCGACTTAATGTACACTTTTGAGAGAATAGTGTCTTGTTCCTCTTTTCCAGGCGGGAGGTCCATTTTTCAATGAAGATTACCACCTTTCGGAATTGCCCCTCTCGTCGCCTGGTTTCCCTTGTGAGGGCTCGCTACAGCCCTCTTGCACTACGGCTCCTTTGTTTCAGTAAGGCCTGGCGTGCAACTGTCGTAGTTCTGTTCCCTCTCCACACTGCTTGTTTCTGGGAGATTGCAGCAACACTCTACAGTGTTTAAGCCCTTCGGCGTGTCCGGTGGCTTCGCGCTCGACCTGTTATTCAAGGAAGCTCGGAGAAGTCTGCGAGAGAGGCTCGCCGTTTTAATAAAATGGTACTCGTTCGCCTTTTCCCCGGAAATGATGCACCAGTGGGCTGACTGAGGGGGCAGAGGGAAGCTTTTTTGTTAATGTTCCCCTGACGCTCACTGCAGAAGTTGGAAGAACCTCTGCAGGGCGTCGGCCAGCATCCGGCCAGTCTCCTACGTGCACGTAAATCGACTTCCACGTATCATCTCCATGTCTCTTCCGCGCGCTCTATTGCCACTGTGCCGCCTACAAGTCTTCATCGCTTCAGTCAAAGACAGAAGGTGGAGGAGTTTTTTGCTGCACTCAGAATCCCGTCGATGTAGGCCTATCGGCCTGGCCACCATCAAAGGGATGGTGCCGGCCAGCGGAGCGAACAAATAGGTGTCGCAACCAACAGAGCGCATCTGCAGTGTGAAAATTCATGCTGGACGAGACCAGTACACTTGCACCAATTCTACTCAGATTTCGCATGCAATCGTATCGTTCCAACGTCCCACTACTTGGCTAGCGCCCTGAATGCATTAGAAACGCAAAACTCAGGGTGCATGCTGTAACCGCTGCCAACGTAGTCATACTACACAGAGGTGGGCGTGCCACGGCAGTAGTGTTCCTGTTCGTAAGGCGCTCGCAGTATCCACAGACAGACAATGAGCTGGTTTCGCGTTTCATATTGACTCCTAGGCGGAGGTCAACCGTCACGCGATATACTTGGTAGCAATTGGGAGCGGAAGCTTGTGGTACTTCTGTGCCCTGACTAACATATTTGACAACACTTATAACCCGTGAACATTGCTTGGCATTTAGCAGCGTGGAGTTCCCGTAGTCACGAGTCTAGTTGGGCTAACGACAGCAAGGAGGCAAATCCCAGTGCTCGTACGTATTCACACGCTAACGTAGAAATGCAGAGAAACACTGCAGCAAGCCTAAAACTAACCGCGGTGTTACTTAGCATCGCGCATCATAGCGAGCTCCCCCGATATGAGCACGTTCAGACAAACGTCTTTTCGTAACCGAAAAGGCCATCTACAGAAAAACATTCGTCGTGAGCGCTATGCCTGGCAGTGGCGCACTTCGTAATCGCACGCGGCGTGGTGCGTGTATACGACTAGAAGCGCGAAGCTGCTGCACGGGCTGCTGGCTCAGATTTGGGACAAAAATGGACTTGCGGGCCTCTGTCTCCAGCAAAAACGCTTGGCCTGTTCGCAATCAAAATCCCCAAAAGAAACCGGCTACAGTGCTGGCGATGCCGCCGTCAGTCTCTTCATCGTCACTGGATGAGTCATTACTCTGGTCGTCCGCCCCGTCCACAGTCGAAAGTTTCAACGGCGGCACATCACTGTCTTTGGAGGCTTCTACCGGACTCTCAGTGCCTACAATTAGCTCGAGTAAAGATGGACGAGGGGCGCTGGACGTCGTCGGCTGTGAGGTATCCTTGGAAGCGTCAGGAGAAGTTCTTTCACTATTTCCAAACAGACTGAATCCCCACCCACCGCTTGTAGTCGGTGCTGCAGTAGTTTCGTTGGCATCTGCTTCGTTGGCAGCACTCTCTGCCTCGGAATGCGGGATGGACCTCTCGTCTGACGAAGCGTCCTTCTTTCTCGTCTTCTTTTTTTTCTTAGTGCTTTTCGTCTCTTCCCTAGGAGACTTCTCACGCTTTGATTCGCTCTGACTGTCGGCGGCAGCTCCAGAGATCTTCGATTTCTTCTCTTTCTGTCTTTTGTCCCCTACTGGAGTTTCACTCAGTTTGTCAAGTTCACCCTCTGGCCGTTTTCCTGGTTCTTCCTTGCGCGACGTAGCAAAGTTCCCCTCCTCTGTATCCTTCCGCTCACGGTTAGGAACTTCCTTTTTCTCCTCGCTGGTCTCGCTAGCAGCCGCTGCTGGTGGATCTGGTCGGTCAGCCTTCGGCGCAGGAGGCGGTAGCCCTGGCTTTCGTTTTGTCAAGCTCATAGTCCTTTTTGGAACTTTGCCAGCGACAGCAGCCGACTCCTCAGCTGCTCGCACCATCTTCTGCCGAGGAGAGGCTTGAGAAGCCGAGCTCCCCTTCTTAAGAGCCTCTAACTCCCTCTGCAGCTTCTCAAGCTCTTTCTTCAGGCCGACGCTGTCCTTAATTGCGTCCATCTTCTCCTTTTGTAGCGTTTCCAGCTTAGCTCTTAGCGCCTCCACTTCTTGGGTCTTTTCCTTTATTATTTTGTCCTTTTCAAGAGACTCTTTTCTAACCTCTTCTAACTGTGCAGTTTTCGCCTTGAGGTCCTCTTCCCGCTTCCTTAACTCAGCAGCGATATCGGCGGAAACAGGACCACCAGCCTTCAACTTGGCGATTTCAGCTTTCTGTTCCTCTATCAGAAGGCACTTCTGCTCAATTTGCCTCTGGAACTCAGCAAGACGCATTTTGGCCTCCTCTGAATCCACTGAAAGGCCAGAGGACCCCGCAGCAGGACCCTCCTCATCCAAATGCCTATTCGAAGTTCCTCCTCCAGCTGCGTCATGATCTGGACGCTGGAACGCGCTTTCCTGTGGCCTGTCAACCTCCACTTCACCTTCCCTCCTCTTGCCACCACGAGGAGACTCTGTAGAGGGAGCGCGAAGCTCAGACAGCTCACTCCTAAGCGCTTCGTTTTCCGCTGTCGCCTTCTGCAGCCTTCTGTGCAGAAGATCTAATCTCGCCTGAAGCTTCTGTTCCCCAGGACTCTTGCTATCTTGTCCTCCACCCCCGAACCAAGACAACAGACCAGCGGGTTCGGCTTCGCTGTGCTGAGTTGGTGGTCTTGTTGCAATCTCGAGCTCCTCCTTAGTCTCCTGATAAAGTTGCTCAAGCTTTTCTAGCCTTTCCTTGGTAGCTTCCTCCTCTTCCTCTAGGTTCGCGATCCGCACCTTCTGCGCTTTGTATGCCTTGTACAGTTTATCCCTCTGCGTTTTAAGTCCTTCGTACTTCTTAGCCCAGTCACTCTGAGGGTGAGCATCCAGCAAAGCCGAAGTGCTCTGAGTAGTGAGACCCGTCTCGACTGTTGAGCCGTGGTCGATGTCATCAGTTTCTTCTGGTGCAACACCCGAAGCAGGAAGAGCCGCGGCAGAAGCAGATTTCAGCACAATGCTTTTCCCTTCCATAGCCTTAGCAACAGGCATCCCGCCATTATCCTTGCCTACTTCCGAAGGATCCATATTGCGAGTCTCATGCTTGGCTTGGAACGACTCGAGTCTCCGGCGAAGGGAATGCTGTTCCCTCTCCATCTCAACAAGGGCATTGCATTTTATCACAAGATTCCGGATCCGCCGCTTCGCCTTATGTAACCGTTCTGTTAGGTCCGCCACAAGTTCTTCGGCAGAAGACAGTTCAGCCCCGGAGTCCCCGTCTTCTGTTTCTGCGTCCGACTTGGACAGAACTTCCTCAGTCAGAAGATTTGCTTTATCAGGAATATCCTCGAGATGCATTGCTCCTAAGGCGCCTGAATCGTGTTGCTTAGTGTCTTCAGGACGCTTGTTGGCCGCCTCAGTATCCACAAGGCTCGTCGGGGGCCTCGCTTCTCCTCCACCTTTAAGTGCTTCTGAGCCTTCATGTCCGCCATTCGCTTCTGTATTTGAGCTTGTATGCGCTTTAGTTGGCATTGCAAACTCCGCGGGCTTCGACTTGAGTGGTGGCGTCCCCTTAGGCTTCGTGCTGGGGACCCCCTTGGCAGCTGATGACCGCAAGGTGCGAAGCTCCGCCTCCAATGCAGCAATTCTTTCCTTTAAAGCATTTCTTTCTCTGCGCAGTGTCTCCGCTTCCTCCACATCGAGGCCTCCTTCTTTGCCGGAATCACCCTTCATGATCTGTGTGTCAGCCTCCTGCTCGGTCCCAGTGGCTTTTTCCTGAGCCCTTAGAGCCCTGAGCTGACCTCGTAGTGTCTCAACTTCCTTTTGAAGGGCATTTTGAAGATTCTTTAACTCATCGGCAGCAGCTAACTGTTCTCGTAAAGATGCTATTTCCTTCTCAAGCTTCTCCTTTAATTCTGTTGTCAGCTCTGCCCCACTGCCTTCGTGCTCTATCATCGGATATGCTCGGGTAGAAGGAACTTTGGTTTCCTCCGTGGACTTAAACATAGATAAAGCCCCTTTCTTGGGAGACGTGATATTTCTCGCTGAATAGTCTATTTGAGATTGTGACGACGGCCCTGTCATCTCTGGTTTGCCATCTTCCACAGTGGCCTCTTTACCTGCACAAGAGCGTATTCTTTTCGGTGGTGAGGCCTTCTCGGCAGCATATGTTTCTTTGTCTTCTCCTTCTACAGCGTCCGGATCTCTATGCCTAAGCGACAGTGCTTCTCTACCATTCATTTTTTCAGGTGTGTGGTCGCCCTTCTGCCCAGCTGCGACTTTGTCTCTTGGCCGCTTTCCTGGTTCTTCCTTGTGCGACGTGGCAGAGTCCCCCTCCTCTGTATCCTTCCGCTCACGGTTAGGAACTTCCTTTTTCTCCTCGCTGGTCTCGCTAGCAGCCGCTGCTGGTGGATCTGGTCGGTCAGCCGTCGGCGCAGGAGGCGGTAGCCCTGGCTTTCGTTTTGTCAAGCTCATAGTCCTTTTTGGAGCTTTACCATCGACAGCAGCCGACTCCTCAGCTGCTCGCACCATCTTCTGCCGAGGAGAGGCTTGAGAAGCCGAGCTCCCCTTCTTAAGAG
>NW_013654454.1:0-2500 GCF_000499385.1 Eimeria necatrix
TGCTGCTGCTGCTGCTGCTGCTGCTGCTGCCGCTGCTGCTGCTGCTGCTGCTGCTGCTGGAGTGGGAATTCGCGTTGCTGCTGCTGCTGCTGCTGCTGCTGCTTGCAGAGCTGGTGGTGGAGGTGTCGATCCAGCTGCTGACAGTGCTGGCGCTGTGCGCCTTCGCAATTGCTGCTGGAGTTATTGTGGGGTCTGTGATGTCTCGAGCCACAGTGTCTCCGGGGACTTTGCTGCTGTCGGTGTCTCCTTACAGCAGCGAGCCTGCTGCGCAGCTGCTGTTTCCGAGTCCTGCTGCTGCTGCTGCTGCTGCTGCTGCGGCCGCGGCCGCAGCAGCAGCAGCGCTCGCCGCACCCGGCGCCGCCGCAGCAGCAGCAACGGCAGCACCAGCAGCAGCAGCAGCACCTGCAGCAGCAGCAGCACCTGCAGCAACAGCAGCAGCCGACACGGAGGTTCAGGCGGTTTTTAGGGCCCAGTTCATTGCAGAGGCGCCTGTCTATAATAAGGGTTTGCAAACCCTAAACCCTAAACCCTAAACCCTAAACCCTAAACCCTAGTGTCTGCTTTCTCTGTTCTACACTTTAACTTTGGTTGGCAATTTGCTGCTCTCTCCCTTTGTCTCTCTTTTCTGCTGCCTCTCTTTGTCTCTGCTGCTGCAGTGCCACCGTTTGCTGCTGCTGCTGCTGCTTTTCGTTGCTGCTGCTGCGTGCTGCTGTTCCGGATCTGTTTCTGCAGCTGCAACGTGGTGTTGCTGCTGTTGCCGCGTCGCTGCTGCAGCTCGCTGCTGCTGTTGCGCCTTTGTGGCGCTGCTGCTGCTGCTGCTGCTGCTGCTGCTGCTGCTGCTGCTGGCTTGCCGTGGCTCTCGCGGCGCTGCTTCCGCGCGCTCGCTGCCCAGCCCCAGCCCCCTCCCCACTGCTGCTGCTGCTGCTGCTGCTGCTGCTGCTGCTGCTGCTGCAGGGGCGTTTATTGAGTCTCTGGGGATGTACTTGGAGGCCCTTTACCTGCCTGCTGTGGGGCTTCCAGTGCCTTCGGTTTGTTTTGCTGCTGCTGGGTCTTTTTCGCCGTGGGTGTCGCTGCAGCCGCAGCAGCAGCAGCCAACTCCTGCTGCAGCAGCAGAGCTGCTGCGGCGGGGGCGGGAGAACTATTCGCTGATTCAGCGGATAGCTGTGGGGCGTTTCCCGGGATCGGATCCCGAGGCTGGGATCGTCGATCCCGGGGAGCCGCAGCAGCAGCTGCTGCACGTGCTGCTGCCGCGGGCGGACGCGGCGCTGGTGCAGCTGCTGCAGTACGACGCAGCAGCAGCAGCAGCAGCAGGAGCAGCAGCAGCAGCAGTGGGCCCCACGCTGCTGGTCTCCAACTCCGTGCCCTTCATCCCGGGACTTCAAGTGGGACTGGACTCTGTTTCTTTTTATGTCGGAATTAATTTGCCGCTGCAGCAAAACGATTTGCTGCTGCTGTCGGCGCTGCAGCGGGACTGCAGCGAGAGGCAGCAGGTGTACATACAGCTCAGGGCCTCAGTCGTTTCCGCCCGCAGCATGCTGCTGCAGCTGAGCCACCGCCCGTTCGCTTTTGCGCCTTTTCCCGTCAAGTGCAGCATCAGCAGCAGCAGCAGCAGCAGCAGCAGCAGCAGCAGCAGCAGCAAGTGGCCTCCAGACACCCCACCCAGCTTCAAGCACGAAAGAGACAAGTACCTCCTCGAAGCTGCCACGCTCGTCATGGAAGGCGGCTACTCCTGATGCTGCTGCTGCTGCTGCTGCTGCTGCTGCTGCTGCTGCGGCTGCTGCTGCTGCCCGACGTGCGGGGGGTGGAGGGGTGGGGGTGGGGGTTTTGGCCATGCTCGCGCTGCGCGTGCTGCTGCTGCTGCTGCTGCTGCTGCGGCAGCGACACAGTTGTGCTGCTGCAGCTGCTGCAGCTGCTGCAGCTGCTGCAGCTGCTGCTGGGCGGTAGCAGCAGCAGCACGACGCAGCCCTTGCAGGAAGGGCTCCAGCAGCAACAGATCTGCTGCTGCAGCAGGAGCCACAAACCACACTGGAAACACGCAGACCCCTCAGCAGCGCCAGCAGCAGCACGAGGAAGGGCTTCTGCTGCTGCTGCTGCTGCTGCAGAGCAGCAGCAAGCGGCTACAGAACCTTTAGGCTGCTGGAGCGGTGGGGTCTTATTCTCTCATGCTGCAGCTGCTGCAGCTGCAGCAGCTGCTGCAGGGGTCTTATTCTCTCACGCTGCAGCTGCTGCAGCTGCAGCAGCTGCAGCAGCTCCAGTTGCTGCAGTTTCAGCTTCAGTGCAGCTTCACACATGCAGCAGCGGCAGCTGCTGCAGCTACTGCTGCAGCTACTGCTGCAGCTACTGCTGCAGCTACTGCTGCAGCTACTGCTGCAGCTACTGCTGCGGCTTTACGGCACCAGCAACAGTGCTGCTGCTGCTGCTGCTGCCCCAGCTTGAGAGCAGCAGCAAGCAGCCACAGAGCCTCTGGGCCCCTTCCTAAGAAACGAATTAGGGTCTTTTT
>NW_013654454.1:7500-15000 GCF_000499385.1 Eimeria necatrix
GAGGGGATTATATCCATTCCAATCTGGGGCTGCAGCTGTGGCCGGCTGCGCGTTGCCGGATGCCTTGCTGCCTGCGCAGTTGCTGCTGCTGCTGCCTTCGCTGCTGCCTGTGCTGCTGCTGCTTGTGCTGCTGCTGCCTGTGCTGCTGCTGCTTGTGCTGCTGCTGCCTGTGCTGCTGCTGCTTGCGCTGCTGCTGGGAGGAGTGCGAGGGGCCTTCCGTCCCGCGGCGTCCTCTTCATCCTCTGAAGACGTAGCGGCCTCTGCTGCTGCTGCTGCTGCTGCTGCTGCTGCTGCTGCGCGTGCGGGCTCGACGGCGGTGAGGGCAAGCAGCTCAGCCCGCTTGCTGCTGCAGTACTCTGCTGCTGCTGCTGCTGCTCTGCTGCGCCTCGCCAGCAGCACCACCGCCTCGCAGTGCAGCGTGTGGGGAAACATGTCCACAGGTGCAGCAGCAACTGGCTGGAAGGGGTCGTTGCAGTCATCGGCGCAGAGTCTGTGGAGAAAAAGAATTAAAATCAATTAAATAAACTTTAATTCATTAAATTTAATTAAAATATTCAAAAATAATTCAAAAAATAAAACTATTTCCCCTTAGACTCACTCCAACAGATTCTCCACCAGGGTCTTGCAGTTGCACGAGACATACACCAGTTTGCCTGCGACAGCAGCACCCAAACAGCAGCAGCAAATCTCAAGTGCTGCTGCTGCTGCTGCTGCTGTTGCAGCTGCTGCTGCAGGGATACTTCTGCTGCGGCGAGACTCACCCAGCTGCCTGCAGTGCTTCAGAGCCTTCAGCACTTTCGGGTCTGCAGCAGAGCACAGCAGCAGCAGCAAGAAGCAGCAGAAGCAGCAGCGCCGTCACGAGCAGCAACGCCAACACACTGCAGCAAAAGTCAGCAGCAGCAGCAGCAGCAGCAGCAGCAGCAGCAGCAACTTACGAAGTCCCATGCGGGGGGGGTCCACGACCGCCGAAATATATGACTCGGCGCTGAACTCTTCTAAGAGGCCCGGCAGCACATCCTCAGCCTTCCCTGCAGCAGCAGCAGCAGCAGCAGCAGCAGAGGCAGCAGCAGCAGCAGCAGAGGTAGCAGCAGCAGCAGAAGTAGGCTCTCGGTATTCACTAGTAATTAGGGCTCAACAACTGGGGTGGCATCAGCAGCAGAAACAGACTTAAGCCCTTTACAGATAATTAAGGCTCAGCAGCAGAAGCAACAAAAGCAGCAGCAGCAGCAGCAGCAGCAGCAGCAGCAGCAGCAGCAGCATACCTGCAATGAATTCGACGTCAGTATCTAGCCCGTTGAGTTTGGCGTTGCGTCTCGCGTCCTCAACAGCAGAAGCAACTGCCTCAATTCCAATTACCCGTCTGCTGCTGCTGCTGCTGCTGCTGCTGCTGCTGCTGCCGGCAGCAGCAGCAGCGTTCTTGATAGCTGCTGCTGCACAGAGGGCTATAGTGCCCGCTCCGCTGCAGACGTCCAGCAGCGGCCCCGAAGGCGGCAGCGGCAGCAGCAGCTGCAGCACAGCTTTGTACATGACCTCGCATGCAGGAGTATTAGTCTGCATGCAAACAGCAGCAAATCAGCAGCAACTCCGAGCTCAGCTGCACCTCCTGCTGCAGCAGAAGCAGCGCAAACACCAGCAGCAACTCGAGCCGGCGCAACAGCAACGCCCTGGCAGCAGCAAAACTGCACCCTCGTGGATGCGGCAGCAGCAGCAGCAGCATTCTGTTGTACCGCACCTGAAAGAAGGAGGCGGGCCCCACAAGGAAGCGAAGGCCGCAGAGTTTTTGTTCCAATACGTCCGCGCCGTACATCTGCATGCAGGAGCAGCAGCAACAATGGCTGCAGCTAAAGACCCGCGAGCAGCAGCAGCAGCAGCAGCAACAGCAGCAGCAGCAGCAGCGGCGCCTTTTAGCTCACCTTCTCCATTGGATGTCCCTCAACTGCATCAGACACTGCAGAGTTCTGCAACGCACTCAGAGCAGCAGCAGCAGCAGCAGCTCAGCAATCGTAGCAGCAGCAGCAGCAGCAGAGACAGCAGCAGCAACTGCAGCAGCAGCGCACTTCTTGCAGGAAGATAGAAGTGACTTTGTACTGCCCGAAAGTCCGCCCAGCAAAGGCATCAACAACGCTTTGAATCAAGGCCTTGCGATTTTCAGCAGCCTCCCGCTGCTGCTGCTGCTGCTGCTGCTGTTGCTGCTGCTGTTGCTGCTGCTGCTGGTCCTGCTGCTGCTGCTGGTCCTGCTGCTGGTCCTGCTGCTGCTGCTGCTGCTGGAAAGGGTTTATCTGCACCACCAGCATCATCGACTGCGCCCAGGCCGACGTGCGCACCATCAGCAGCCGCCAGGTGCCTGAGCAGCACACGAAGCAGCAGCAGCAGCAGCAGCAGCAGCAGCAGCAGCAGCAGCAGCAGCAGCAGCAGCAGATGAGCAGCGCGGCAGCATCACAGAAGATGTTATAGAAGGGACCAAAGACAAACAGCAAATGGAACAAAAAACGATAAAGAACAAAACGGCATAAAAAGGGAAAATGAACAAAAAAATGAACAAGAAGCATTAAAAGAATCAAAAAAAGAAATAAATTAAAATAAATTAATTAAAATAAATAAATTAAAATAAATAAATTAAAATAAATAATTAAAAGCAAAATAAATAAAAGGAAAAAGAAAACTTACCTTCGTGGGTTCGCCGGTTGTAAACGGGAAAGGGGGATTTCCTGAGGAGTTGCTGCAGCAGCGCAGCGCAGCGCCAGTCTAAACCCTAGCTAAACCCTAAACCCTAAACCCTAAACCCTAAACCCCAAACCCTAAACCCTAAACCCTAGACGCACCTCCATTGCATGCGCTGCTTCCTGCATGCCGTGGTTTAGCAGCAGCAAACCAGAGGGCGGCGCCACTTGCGGCTGCAGCCGCTGCACCCCGCACACAAACCCCACGCAGGGGCTCTGCTGCTCCTCTTCCTGCTGCTGCTGCTGCTGCTGCTGCTGCTGCTGCTGCTGCTGCTGCGGCGGCGGCTCCTGCTGCTGCTGCCTGCGGGCTATGCCCACAGTAAACTCGCACTTGTTGCGGTAACCCATTCGCCCCGCAACAGGGGCAGGCAGCGCCGGCAGCACCTGGAGGCGAGCAAGCAGCACAGAATTAGTTTTGCTGCAGCAGCAGCAGCAGCAGCAGCAGCAGCAGCAGCGGACAACACATATGTGGAGAGGAGCCAAAGGACGCTCAAAGCGCAGCAATAGCAGCAGCAAAACCACGAGAAACGCAGCAGCAGGAGCTGCAGCGGTAGCTCTTTAGCAGCAGCTGCTGCAGCAGCAACTTTGCTGCAGCAACGAGCTGCTTGCACCAGCGAGAATGTTGCTGCAGTAGCTGCTGCTGCTGCTGCTGCAGCTACCGCTGCAGCTTCCCCGTAGTGACCATGCCATCTTTACGACACTTTTGCCGCAGCAGCAAGCAGTTAGCCTCCGCGGCGAACTCGCTGCAGCAGCAACGCTTCTGCTGCTGCAGCAGTAACTGCAACGAGCTGGATCTGTTGGTGCTTACGTCGCAGCCAACCCATCGCTTCGCAACCTTAGGAGAGTGCCATGGCAGCAGCAACAGCAGCAGCAACAGCAGCAACAGCAGCAGTATAAACCAGCGCTCATATAACAAAGGATCTAAGTGTTCCGGCACAGCAGCACAGCGCATTTGCTGCTGCGCAATGCTCCGCAGCAGCAGCAGAACAGCAGCAGCAGCAGCAACAGCAGCAGTGCAGCAGCAGCACCGGGGAATTACTTTAAGATATGTGTGCTTCATTTTGAGTTGGTCGTAATATGAGAAGCTGAAAGCAGAAGAACAGAAGCAGAAAAAGTGCGCAGATCCTGCTGCTGCTGCTGCTGCTGCTGTTGCTGCTGCTGCTGCTGCTGCTGCTGCTGCGCGCATTGTTCACATCCAGAATGAGCAGCAGCCGACCCCACCGAACCAAGAACGACGACTGCGACGCCAACAACAGCAGCAGCAACAACAGCAGCAACAGCAGCAGCAGCAACAGCAGCAACAGCAGCAGCAACAACAACAACAGCAGCAGCAGCAGCAGCAGCAGCAGCAGCATACCCGTGGAGGGGCGCAACGCGGTGTTCTATGGATGCTGCTGCAGTTAGGTGGGGTTTGTTGTTAATTAAGTGCAGCAAAGCTGGCAGCGGCTTTTGCTGCTGCGCAAAGTCGCACTCCGTTGTGCCTGCCTTAGCAGCAGCAGTGCCGGGGTCATCCCCTGCTGCTGCTGCTGCTGCTGCTGCTGCTGCTGCTGCTGCTGCTGCTGCTGCTGCTGCTGCTGGCCGCGCGTTGCCGGCCTGTGTCTGCCGCCTCTTCGGCGGAGGCCCTTCGCTGTCTGGAGCTTTGCTTTGCTTCCTGTCTGCCTTGCCCTCCTGCTGCTGCTGCTGCTGCTCCTCTTGTTCCTGCTGCTGCTGCTCCTGCTGCTGCTGCTGCTGCTGCTGCTGCTGCTGCTTATTGCTGCGAGACCTGGCCTTGTGCAGGTATATTAAGTTGCCTCTAAACGGCAGCCTCTCCGTCGCCCGCTCAAATGCTGCCAGCTGCTCCTTGCTTTCAAAGTCCCTGCGCAGCAGCAGCAAAAGCGTGCAGCCAGCAGCAGCAGCAGCAGCAGCAGATGAGCTCAGGTTAACAGCAGCAGCAGCAGCAGCAGCGGAAAGGAATGACGCAGACTGACAGCAGCAACAGATGCAGCAGCACCGGCGCCACGCGCAGAGCCGCAGCAGCAGCAGCAAAACATGACTCTACGCTGAAGGTCTCTTGGCCTCCGCTAAAAGCAGCAGCAACAGCAGCAACAGCAGCAGCAGCAGCAAAGGCAGCAGCAAAGACAGCAGCAGCAATATGCCCACATGAAGCCCCAAGCTGCTGGGGGGACTTTGTCCAGAGCCACAAAGGGCAGATTGTTCTCGCGCTGCAGCAGCACAGCAAAAATGTAGGGTATCCAGAAACTGCTGCTGCAGCAGCAGCAGCAGCAGTAGCAGCAGCAGTAGCAGCAGCAGCAGCAGCAGCAGCAAGAGAAGGCTCACCATCCATTTTTCGATGACTTCCGCCTTGTTGCGCTTCCAGCTCTTGCAGGCCGCGTATCTCCTGAGCAGCCCTTTCGCTGCTGCTGCTGCTGCAGCTGGTGCTGCTGCTGCATCTGGTGCTGCTGCTGCAGCTGGCTCGGCTGCTGCGTCCGACGCTGTAGGGGCAGCGTCTTGATTCTCTGTGTCTGCTGCTGCTGCTGCTGCTGCTGCTGCTGCTGCTGTGCTTGTAGAGGCGCCTGATATGTTGCAGTTTGCCGCTGCAGGGACGCCAACTGCAGCAGCACCATCTGCTGCTGCTGCTGCTGCTGCTGCAGCTGTCGGCGCTGCTGGGGTCCTTGAGCTTGTCATGACTCGAGGCCGCAGTGCTGCAGGTACGGAAGGCCGGAGTAGCAGCAGCTGCTGCTGTTGCTGCTGCTGTTGCTGCTGCTGCAGCGTCGTTGGCAGCAAGAAGCAGCTGGTGTAGGCGCAGCTAATAGATGCTAAGGCCAGCAGCAGCAGCAAAGGCTTCTGCATGCGTCGTTTGCTGCAGCGAGCCGCTACTAGGCCGGTCGATTTGCTGCTGCAGCCGCTGCAGCAAGATCTGGAGGGCAGCCGCAGCAGCAGCAGCACAAATGCAGAGAAGCAGCAGCCAGAAACCTGTTTTATTAATCCTTTATTTCGCTGATCCGAGCATTAGCACAAAGTTAATGAAGGCCTTTATGCTGTCGATAACCGCTGCTGCTGCTGCTGCTGCCGGCGCATGCAGCCGCTGCTGCTCCAGCTGCAGCAGCAGCCAGTGCTCTGACTGCAGCGTGGAAGCGCAGCAGCGCAGCAGCAGCTTCTGGAAGGCTAAAGAATTTGAGATCTTTGACGCTGGAGATCGAGGTGTATGTACACCTCGTTGTCTTATCTAGAGGGCTGCTGCTGCTGCTGCAGCTCGAGAACACCACCGACCCCACCGAAGATCCTGCAGCAGCAGCAGCAGCAGAACACCAGCTCTTGCCTGCTCCCAATCAAAGAAACATTCGAACTCCGTGTGTACACTTAACGAAGAAGCAGCAGCAGCTGCAGCATTTGTTGCTGCTGCTGCTGCTGCCGCAGAAGGCGCAGGGGATGCCACACGGAGCTGCCTCGAATCTTCCGCAGCAGGCCAGCAGCACCTTCTGCTGCTCCTTTGCTGCTGCTCATGCTGCATATTGTTTTATTGACATTTACACCAAAGAGACCTTGTAACAGCCGCAGCAGCAGTAGCAGCAGCAGCAGCAGCAGCAGCAGCAGACACTGCAATCGACTTACGCACAGCGGCGTCGCTAGAGCAGCTGCTGTGGCTACAACGCGAGACACTTTAGCCGAGGCCCTGCTGCAGTGCTTGCTGCTTCTTCAGCAGCAGCAGCAGCAGCAACAGCAGCAATGCCGCCCGCATGAGGCCCAGCTGCGTTGCCGCTGCACCGCTTCACTGCTGCAGCAGCACAACCTCTGGCAGCAGCAGCTGCTGCTGCCGACTTAATCCAGAGCTAGAGGCCCACTTACTGCATATATAGTGGAAGATGAAGGGGGCTAGAAAGATGCAGCAGCAGCAGCAACAGCAGCAGCAGCAGCTGCTGCTGCAGCCGCAGCACCCAAAGCAGCCTGCGTTTTACCGAAGGGCAAGATGCAACCACAGGATTCTGCTGCTGCTGCTGCTGCTCTCATGGTTGGTTTGCTGCTGCGATTTGTCGGGGGCAGCAACGCACAGGAAGAGGCATTTACAGCAGGTAGCACTGCCGCTGCAGCAAAACAGCAGCAGCAGCAGCAGCAGCAGCGGCAGCAGCAGGAGCAGCAGCAAGAGCAGCAGCAGCAGCTGCGGCTGCTATAGTTTTGTCGCCAGCCAGCCCCAGCGTGGAAGATGTCTGGACAGCAGCAGCACGCACACCTCAGCGGCGAGACTCAAAGTGGCAGCAGCACCTGCTGCTGCTGCTGCTGCTGCTGCTGCTGCTGCTGCGCGGAGCGCGTATCTTCACAGCCATGTTCGTTTGGCAGCAATACATGAGGGTGCTGCTGAGTACAGCAGCAGCAGCAGCGAAGAGCCGACGGAGAGCAGCAGCAGCAGCAGCAGGGACAGCGAATTTGGACCTCCTGGCAGCAGCAGCAGCCGCAGCAGGCGAACTCGACAGTCCCCGTTCATCGGGCCTCAGCTGCAGCAACAGCAGCAGCAGCAGCAGCAGCAGCAGCAAAGCTTGGGAGCGAGTTTGCCGTATCCGTGGCCGTCGAGCCCCCCGCCCGCCTTCGGCGGGGCCCCGTACTACAGCAGCAGCAGCAACAGCAGCAGCAGCAGCAGCAGCAGCAGCAGCAGCAGCAGCAGCAGCAGCAGCAGCAGCAGCAGCAGCAGCAGCAGCCCGTTTGTGTCGCGGTACTGCGAGATGTACAGCGCGGCGGAGCTGCGCAGCTACCTGCAGCGGAAGGGGCTCTGCTGCAGCGAAGACGCGGAGAAGTTCGTTTGCACTTT
>NW_013654454.1:20000-22369 GCF_000499385.1 Eimeria necatrix
CTGCTGCTGCTGCTGCTGCTGCTGCTGCTGTGCCTGATGCTGCGTCTTCAGCAGCGGTGGCAGCGAGGCCAGCGGAAGCAGCGGGACCAGCGGCAGCAGCAACGCCAGCAGTAGCAGCAACACCAACAGCAGCAGCAACACCAGCAGCAGCAGCAACACCAGCAGCAGCAGCAACACCAGCAGCAGCAGCAACACCAGCAGCAGCAGCAACAGCAGCAGCAGCAGCAACACCAGCAGCAGCAGCAACACCAGCAGCAGCAGCGACAACAGCAGCAGCAGCGGGACCAGGTGCAGCAGCAAATAAGTGCGTGGGGCTGACAGAGGCCCTCCCGATATCTCTGCTGAGGGAAATTGCTGCTGCGCTGCCGCTGCAGCAGCCAATCAAGACAGCAGGAGCTGGCCGCACGAAGCTGCTGCTGCTGCAGGACTTGCAGGAAGCTGCTGCCCGAAGCCCCAACGTAAAGGCATGCATTGACCGCATGCTGCAGCAGCACGAGCGCATGCAGCAGCAGCAGCAGCAGCAGCTGGCGGCAGAAAAGCAGCGAGCCCGTGAAGGCCTAACGGATGCGCTGCAGCAGCATGCTGACCCATCAGCTGCAGCAGCAGCAGCTGCTGCTGCTGCTGCAGCAGGCTGCAGCCCCGAGTACGTTTCGCCGCCGCTCACTCGCCGCGTCCCGCTGCTGCAGTACCTCGAAGAGCGCGGCAGCAGCTACACAGAAGCAGCTCGGAGCTACTTCATGGGTGCAGCGCCTCCCAGCGAAGCAGCAGCAGCAGCAGCAGCAGCAACTGCTTCGGCCCTCTCCGCCCAGAGTCTGCAGCCTGCTGCTGCTGCTGCTCCGGGTGCTGCTGCTGCTGAAGCCACTTCTGCCGCAGAAAGTTCCTCCGTCGGGCCTTCCGATTCGGACCCGAAGACCGCCTGCAACAGCAGCAGCAGCAGCAGCAGCAGCAGCAGCAGCAGCAGCAGCAGTGCAGCAGACGTGTACGTGCAGGTGCCCATTGCCGCACAGGACGAGCGGCTGCCTGCAGACTTTTTGCTGATAGACACACCAGCTAAGGCGGAAGCAGTGGAGGTGCTGCTGCGGCGGCTGATGGCCTTTCTGGAGGCAGCAGACGCGCAGCGACAGCAGCAGCAGCAGCAGCAGCAGCAGCAGCAGCAGGGGCTTAACCCTGACTGGCAGCCTGAAGCAGGGGGCTACCAGCAGCCCGAGGGCCTTATTGCCATGGGCCTTGACGTGGAAACGACGGGACTCGATCCCCACACTTCGCAGCTAAGGTGAGGCAGCTCTTTGTCTTCACTCAGCAGCAGCAGCAGCAGCAGCAGCAGCAGCAGCAGCAGCGGGGAGCAGCAGGCGTTGAGTGTGCTGCAGGCTGGTCCAAGTGGCGCTGCCCGAGCTGCCCTGCCTGCTGTATGATATGTTCAAGCTGCCTGCTGCTGCTCTGCAAGGGCTGCTGCTGCTGCTGCAGTCTCCACTGGTGACTAAAGTGATGCACCACGCAAAGTTCGACTTGAGCTTCCTTTCCCACTTCCTCCTCACCCTCCAGCAGCAGCAGCAGCAGCAGCAGCAGCAGCAGCAGCAGCAGCAGCAGCAGCAGGAGGCGCGCAGCTCCGGGGCCGCAGGGTCTGCCAGCAGCTGCGCGGGCCCCGGCAGCAGCACCGCCAGCGCCACGAACAGTAGCGACGAGAGCAGCAACAGCGGCAGCAGCACGGACAGCAGCAGCACGGACAGCAGCAGCACGGACAGCAGCAGCACGGACAGCAGCAGCAGCAGAAGCACTGACACGAGCAGCAGCAGCCGTGACAGCACCACGAACAGCAGCAGCAGCAGCAGCGACAACAACAACAGCAACAGCGACACCACTGCACGCAGCAGCAGCAGCAGCAGCAGCAGCGACACCACCACGAGCAGCAGCAGCAGCAGCAGCAGCAGCAGCAGCAGCAGCAGGGCGAGCGCGAAGGTGGTGGCTGGGGTTTTGGGGGGCGTGAGCCCGCCAGTGTTTGACTCGCTGCTGGCGAGTCGGCTGCTGGAAGCAGCAGAAATTCAAAGAGGGTTTTCTTTGGCCCAAGTTGTGGAAAGGACTTTGGGGCTTTTTCTGGACAAACGCATGCAAAGCAGCAACTGGGACTCGCAGCAGCTCCACGAGGAACAACTCCTCTACGAAACCCTAAACCCTAAACCCTAAACCCTAAACCCTAGGGCCTACAGTTTAGAGGCCAGCGACTGGGTTCAGCACCCGCTGAAGGATGAGTAGCTGCCATGCACATCCAGCTACCCAAACCCTAAACCCTTAACCCCAAAGCCCAGGGTTCAAACCCTAAACCCTAAACCCTAAACTCCGGTGGCCCTCAAGCACGAAACCTTTGAGTACTA
>NW_013654455.1:2500-22451 GCF_000499385.1 Eimeria necatrix
CAAGACAGCGCCCACGCCCGAGGCCGCCGGGGGCCTCCTGGGGGGCGACGGCGAGCGGCCGAAGGCGTCGTCGCCTTCGAGGCTGTCGCCGAGCATCGGAAAGCTGGCGATCTTTGCGGAAAAAAAGGGAAAGCTGGCGAAATAAAGACCAATTTGGAAATAAAAATGGAAAATGTTTCCAAATAAACCAAGTTTGAGGCCGAGAAATCCGAGTTTCGCCGCAAAATGGCGTTTTGGAATTGTCGAGTGGTGCAGAAAACCTGAACTGCGAGACTCCGCGCCCGTTCAACTCCGCCAAACTCCAGAACCTGCAAGTCTTCCGCGGAAACAAACGCAAATTCAATTTTACTTCGTCAAAAAATAATAAATTAATTCTTCAGAGTTCATTTCAGTGGCTGGAAGGAGCTGGAAAGCCGCCGCGGCTCCAGCATGCACGCCGACGCAGGGGCCCCAGCCCCAGCGGAACTTTCTGAATTTTAAACAAGACTGCGGAATAAAAGTGATTTAAATTCGAATTTTTTTGTTTTTTGTGCAGTTTCAAGAAAATAATTCAACTTTTTGCATTCATCGCGGCTTTCTCTCGCCCCCCGCCGAGGCACTTCCCGGGGAAGCTGGGATGATCTCAGTGCCTGGGGGCCTTCCTAAGCCAATTAAGTACTTTTTCGTTTCTTTTTTTCTTCTCTTTTCTTTATTTCCGAGTGCTTTCCGGTGTATTGACTTCAAGTTCCGGCCGCGGGGGCAATCTGCATGCCCACTCCACTCGCGTCTGAATCCCGCAGAACCAGTGGTCTCTCCTGCGTTTTGCCTCCCCCTGACGTTCAAAAGAAGAGAAAATCCAATTAAATGCGTTTTTAATTCAAATTCTGCAGGGCCAAAAGGACCAGAAAGCGAGGAAGCAGCAGCAGCAGCAGCAGCAGCAGCAGCAGCAGCAGCGGCAGCAGCAGCAGCAGCAGGCGGTGGGGGCGGGCGGCTGCGCAGTGCGTGCAGCAGCGGAAAACATGAAGTTCACCTTTACTTGAACTTGGGGAGGAGAAGCCAATTTGCTGCAGCAAAAATGGAAAAGAAACAAAAAGAAAAACAAAAAGAAGTTTTATTTCCTTCTCTTCTGAAGCTCGACAGACTTTGCCGATTGCTGCTCTCCAGCGAAAGCTGCGCAGACACCCCAACACAAATCTTGAATAAGGGCCTTTGGACCCACACGATACTTCCCGCGGCCTTTTGTGCCCTCGCGGGGGCCCCCCTGGGGGCCCCCGGAGGGGCCCCTGGGGGCCCCCCGGCCCCTCCGGGGGCCCCCCGAGGGGCCCCCGAGGGGGCCCCCGGAGGGGCCCCCGAGGGGGCCCCCTTGGGGGCCCCCGAGGGGGCCCCTGGGGGGCTTTGTTTGGGGGGAGAAAGTTCGGAAGAGTTGCGGAAAAGAATCAAAAAAGTACTTCAAAATGAAAACAGCAGCGCCGCTTTGCTGCAGCTCTGCTGCGACCTCCTTTCGGAAGCTGTGGGCATTCCCGGGGCGCCGGAGAGGTCTCATCTGCTGCCGCCCAGCGGGCAAGCAGCAGCAGCAGCAGCAGCAGCTGCTGCTGCTGCTGCTGCTGCTGCAGCAGCAGCAGGCGAAGTCCAGAGGGCTGCAGAGAAGCTTCTGGAGCTGCCAGATGATGAAATGATTGTTTTCATTGCCAAACAAATCAAAAGATTTCCCCTCGGGCTGCTGTCCGTGGCCCGCAGCAGACAGCCTGCGGAGCGAGACCTGCTGCACTGGCGAGAAGCTGCTGCTGCTGCTGCTGCTGCTGCTGCAGCGCATGCAGCAAAGCCCACTGACATCTCCGAAGTGCCTTTTATTCCGCAAGTGTTGACAGTTTCTCCCTTTTGGGTGGCGGAGCCGCAGCAGAAGAGGCGCAGCAGCGCCGCTGCGCCGGACTTGCCCGCGAGCCGCCGCCTCGAGGAATCCTTGCGGAAACTGCGGCTTCCGCTGGAAAAGGCGGCCTCAGCAGCAAATAAAAACAAAATTAAAGCAAATTTGCCGCAAATTAATTCCGTTGAAGAGGCAATTACGCCGTTTCCGACCACTTTCTGGCTCTGCAACGACCGGCTCAGTGCGCAGATCTCGGAAGTTGAACTGACGGGGTGGATGAAGGAAATGGAAAACGGACTTTTGGCGCAAGACGAGGATATTCAACTAAAACTTATTCACGATAACATTCGTTTTATTGCACTTCGATGGCTTTTAGTTCCGAAATTCCTGCTTTCGCACTTCTACGCGGCCAACCGCCGCTGCGCGGACTGCAGTGTACGTACACCCGAAGGTCTGATCTTTTCGGACTTGGAAAAGATGAACCGAAAGGGCTGCGACTCGAAGGAAGCCGAAGCGCCGGAGCAAACGGAAGAGACCAGTGGTCTTTTTGAAAAGGAAAAAGAAGCAGAAGAACTGAATAAGTGCAGCAAATGTTTGCTCTGCTGCTGCCGGCTCTGCAGACTCATGCAGTGCCTCCGACTGCGCGGCATGGGCGGCCTTTTGAACTTCTGCAGAATCCGCTGCCTCCACATGCAATATGCCTATCATTTGGTGTGCCCGACGACTCTGGGAAATATGATGGACGAATTGTTCAAACTTCACTTGCAAACTGAATAAATTTGAAAAGATTTGAAGTCCAAACTGGCACAGACGCTGCAGACTGGGGCTTCGGGCGCGCGGCTAGGCTGGCTCTGCACTAATGGACTTCTTTTGCGCTATAAAGAAAACTAAAAACTATTTAATTCATCTTTTTCAAATTAACTGCTGCTAAGTCTGCGGCTGCTGTACTCGCCCTCGGGCAAACGAGGCGTCTCAGTGAGACACCAGGCTGTGGCCGGGGGCTCTTCTGGAAAATCTGAATATTAATTGAATTCGATTTCCTTCATTGCAAAAATCAATTTGCATTTATTATTTGTTAATTTATTCATTATTTTAGGATGTTTGAAGCATATGTGCTGTGCTGCTTGCTGCTGCTGATCAGCTGGCCAGCATGCGCAGCCGCTGGCGCGGAGGCCGCAAGACGGGGGTGGCTGGGAAGGGATTTCGCGGGTAAAAATGCAATAAAATTGAATTTCTGAATTTAATTCAACAAATTAAAACATTAATTTATTAAAAAAAAGAAAAAGAGCGAAAATTTAACTGCGCTTTCCCCCCGCCCCTCGCAGACGTCGCTGCCGAGTGACTGTCGGCCACGGGGGTGGAAATGCGAAACACTGCGAGATTTCGACAGTTAATCTGAATTAAAAGACTTATTATTATTATTATTATTATTAATTATTTTGTGCATTTTTGAGGAGTTTTTAGCCGCGCGAAAACCTAAATGAGGGTTTATTTCCCCGCGCTTTCCCCCTCCCGCGGCTCCCCCTCGGCCGGCTGTTTTCCGCGAAAAACCCGCGGATTTTGCAAATGAATTTTTTAATTTGTTTTATTTGTTCAATTCATTTCATTTAATCCCAAAATCGATGAGCTTTCCCGAGGAAAAGCCGCTGTTTGGCGGCCCGCTGTTGGAAGGAAACCTGTGGGGTTCTGCACTATCTGAAACGGAGGTAAAAGCGGAAAAAGAAGTCGAAATTGAATTAAATCTCTCCAAACTTCCTTCTTTTTGCTGCATGCAACAAAACAAATCCTTTTTATTATTATTTTCGCATTTATTTCTCTCATTTCCCTCATTTGTTGCATTCAAGAAACAGTTCAGCAGCAATTCAAGAAATTCAAAAGTTGAATTGCGGCTGCAGCAGCAAAACGCACTCCTCCGGGCTCAAACTGAACGAATTCAATTCAATTCAGTTTAATTTAATTAATTTAATCAAATTAAATTAAATTAAATTAAATTAAATTAAATTAAATTAAATTAAATTAAATTGATTAAATTAATCAAAATGGTCCAGTAAATGCAATTCCTCAGTTCAGTCCTGCGCCGCCAGGAGGATCTTCTCGAAACTGAAGACGGCACTTCTTTGAATTCCTCTTCTTCTGCGGAAAGAGAAATAAAAGACTTTTTTGCAAATAAAGAAATTGAAATAATAAAAAGAAATAAAAAAGAAAAAACACAAAAAGAAAAAAATAAAAAAAAACACAAAAAAAACCACCACCTCCACGCACTACAAAATGAAACGCCGTGAGCCCCACAGCAGCAAAATTTAATAATGCTAACAAATGCAATTTCAGCATTTGGAGCTTCGTGCTGCTGCTGCTGCTGCTGCCCTTCTTGCTGCTGCTGCTGCTGCTGCTGCTGCTGCTGCTGCTGCTGCAATCGTTGCTGGTGCTGCTGCAGTGGCTAATACTGCTGCTGCAACTTCTGTTTCCTCATTTGTGTGCTCTTTTAATGAGTTTTCTGCTGCTGTTGTTGCTGCTGCTGCTGCTGTTGCTGCTGCTGCTGCTATTGTTGCTTCTGCTGTTGCAGCTGCTTTTGTTTCTCCTGCTGCTGTGGCTGCTGCTATTGTTGCTGCTGCTATTGTTGCTGCTGCTGCTGTTGCTGCTGCTTCTGCGTGTGTTGCCTTGCTGCTTCTCGTTGCCTCTTTTACTGCGATTGCTGCTTTTTTGCCGTTGCTGCTGCTGCTGCTGCTGCTGCTGCTGCTCTTGCTGCTGTTCCTGCTGTTGTTGCTGCTGCTGTTTTTGGTGTTCTCGCTGCTGCTGCTCTCTTGCTGCCGCCACAGCAGCAGCTTCCTCTTGGCCCTGCGCTGCCTTTTATTTATTTTAACTTTATTTTTTATTTTTGAATTTATAAAATAAAATTTATTTAATTTTTCTTTTTTCTCTTCAGCACGAATTTCAGGGCCACTTTGTCTGCAATGGAAGCAGAAGAGAACACTCTCACAGAGCTGCAGGTTTGGCCCTTTACACTTTTGAATCTGCTCTCTTCTAAACCCTAAACCCTAAACCCTAAACCCTAAACCCTCGAGGCGAACACTCAGAGGGGTGCTTCTGCAAAGCACTGCCCAAATGGCATTCGCCACGATTGGGAGAACCCGACTTTTTCAATTTCAGGCTTTATTGATTAGGGTTTAGGGTTTAGGGTTTAGGGTTTAGGGTTTAGGGTTTAGGGTTTAGGGTTTGGATTTTGTTGTTTGCTGCTGCGCTGCTTCAGAGCGCGTTGGAAGCTGACAGGCGAAATCACCGCCTTGAGGCTCAGCTAATTATTTTGCAAAAAAAGTTTGTCTCAAATCTAAGCTTTAGGGTTTAGGGTTTAGGGTTTAGGGTTTAGGGTTTAGGGTTTAGGGTTTAGGGTTTGATGGGGGCGAAATCCTTACCAGCGTAGCAGCACGAGAATTTCAGCACTAGGGTTTCGAAGTATGGTCAATTACACTGAAACTTCAGGATCAAGCGCTTACGACTTAGGGTTTAGGGTTTAGGGTTTAGGGTTTAGGGTTTAGGGTTTAGGGTTTAGGGTTTGGGGTGTACAGACACCAGGCTGAGCTGTCTGCGCTGCGGCAAGCAGCAACGGAAGAAGTTCTTTTCATTTCTAAAAAACTCAAAAATGCAGAAGCAGCACTTTCGAGGATTCGGGAGATTGAAGTGAACGAGCAGCAGCTCTTTCTGTGCGCCAAACCCCCACAAACCCTAAACCCTAAACCCTAAACCCTAACCCCTAAACCCTAAACCCTAAATTTTAAACTCTAAACCCTAAACCCTAGGTGCTGGTCAAGGGGGGCGCCACAGTGCGATGGCCTGCAGCTTCAGCGCCTTTGACTTTAAATAACTCGAATACTCTAAACCCTAAACCCTAAACCCTAAACCCTAAACCCTAAACCCTAATAGGGCCTTTAGCGAAGGAGCGTTTTCGCTAGCCGACTATGATGAATAATAAAGAAACGAACCTCCAACTCCATTCACTTTATTTATTTATTTATTTATTTATTTATTTATTTATTTATTTATTTATTTATTTATTTATTATTTCAGAAATCTGGAAATAACAAATGAAAAATATGAAGAACTTAAACTGCTGCCCCCCAGCAGTTTGTCGCTGCAGGATTTTGTCAAGATGAAGGCGAGCCTATTTATTTATTTATTTATTTATTTTTAAATTAATTAATTAATTAAATTAATTAATTAAATTAATTAATTAATTAAATTAATTAAATTAAATAATTAAATTAATTAAATTAATTAATTTAATTATTTAATTTGTTTATTTTTTGTTTAGGCCCATGAGATGGTAATGCCGTACAAAGAAAAGCAGCGACAGCTGGAACAAGAAATATATGACCTCACGTGAGATTTTGCTGCTGCTGCTGCTGCAATTGTTGCTGCTGCTGCTGCTGCTGCTGCAGTTGTTGCTGCTGTTGCTGCTGCTGCTGCAGTTGTTGTTGCTGCTGTTGCTGCAATTGTTGTTGTTGCTGCTGCTGCTGCTGCAGTTGTTGTTGTTGCTGCTGCTGCTGCTGCAGTTGTTGCTGCTGTTGCTGCTGCTGCTGCAGTTGTTGCTGCTGTTGCTGCTGCTGCTGCAGTTGTTGTTGCTGCTGTTGTTGCCGCTGTTGCTTCTGCTGCTGCTGTTGGTGCTGCAGCGTCTGCTGCTGCTACCATTGTTGCTGCTGCTTCTGCTGCTACTGTGGTTGCTGCTTCTGCTGCTGCTGCTGCTTTTGCTTCTTATTCTTTTTCTACTGCTGCTGCTGTTGCTGCTGCTGCTGCTGCTGCTGCTGGAGATCTTGCCCCAATAATACAAGCTGAGGTGTATAGGGAAGCTTCTAGCAGCTTGGCGCCCGAACGCTAGACCCTAAACCCTAAACCCTAAACCCTAAACCCTAAACCCTAAACCCTAAACCCTAATCATCTTGCTTTTATTTTTGCATCAGCAATGCCTTTGAAGAAAAGAAATGCGAGAATTGTGATTTGCTTTCGCAAGAAGTACAAACGCTACAGGTAAACCCCCAAACCCTAAACCCTAGACTCTAAACCCTAAACCCTAGCCCTAAACCCTTGCCCTAAACCCTAACCCTAAACACTAATATATGAAATAAGATCTCGAGCACGCAACTGAGACCTCTTAAAGGATTCAAAGCTCGATGCTCATCGTTTTGGGCCTATACTCTAGGGTTTAGGGTTTAGGGTTTAGGGCTTAGGTTTAGGGTTTAGGGTTTAGGGCTTATGTTTAGGGTTTAGGGTTTAGGGTTTAGGGTTTAGAGCTTAGGGTTTCGGGCTTAGGATTTGAGGGTTTGTAGGAAGCTCTGGCAGCAATGGAGAAAGACATTCAGCTCGAGCCTGAAGAGATAAGGCGAGTCAAAACCCTAAACCCTAAACCCTAAACCCTAAACCCTCGGCCCTAAACCCTAAGCCGTGCGCCCCCAAATTCAGCCCCTACGCTTCTAAGCTGCGGCTGCGAACCCCTAACCCTAAACCCTAAACCCTAAACCCTAAACCCTAAACCCTAGGTGTGATTTGGTTCTGTTCTTGACATTTATTCTTCTTCAGAAATGAGAACTCTGAGGAAGCCAAAGAGGCTGAGGTAACTTTTGCTGCTTCTCTTTGCCACCTAGCCAATTAAGAAGAGGGGGCTAGTAAACCCTAAACCCTTTTTTAGGGTTTGCGTGGCTGCCGCAGGCTGCAGGAGAGGCGCAGACAAAGGAGCCTTCGGCAGAAGCAACCGAAAAAAAGAAAGCAAGCCCCAAACACTTTCAATTAATTAATTAATTGGTTTATTTATGAATTAATAAATATAATAATAATAATAATAATAATAATAATAATAATAATAATAATAATAAATATATATATTTATTATTATTATTATTATTATTATATTGCATGCTGAGCGTCTCGTGTTGAAGTTCCGATTTTGAATTATTTGGTGGTTTTGGGGTGGAATTTGCTTCTTTTAATTCGATTTCTTCGGAATTAAAACAATAATTGCATTTTAATTGCATTTTAATTGCATTTTAATTCTTTTTTATCTCAAAAAAGTCCAAAATCGGGAAAAAATGAGAGCTTTCCGCGCGGCGGGTCTGCTGCGCCGCAGGCCGAGCTGCAGATACACCTGAAAAAAGCCCAAGACAAAATCCACTTTTTGGAAAAAGAAATTCAAAAATTAAAAACAGAAACAAAAACAAATACTTTTAAACTTGCTGCGGAGCACCAAAGCCAGCTGCTGCGCCTGCATGCACAGGCGAGACCACGATTTAGGGTTTAGGGTTTAGGGTTTAGGGTTTGGGGTTTAGGGTTTGGGGTTTAGGGTTTGGGGTTTAGGGTTTGGGGTTTGGGGTTTGGGGTTGAGCCGTTAATGCTTAGGAATAAGGGGGAAGAACTTTGCGGTTCGTGTTTATTGTTTATGGCCTAGGGTTTGGAATCTAGGGTTTAGTTAGGGTTTAGGGTTTAGGGTTTAGGGTTTAGGGTTTAGGGTTTAGGGTTTGTGTTCAGCACGAGGCGGAAAAGAAAGTGCTGCAAAGCGAGTTGGAATTCAAATTTAAATCTCAAGAAGAACAAATTCAGCGAAAAGCAGAAAAAGACCTGCTGCAGTACAAACTCCAAGTAACCCTAAACCCTAAACCCTAAACCCTAAACCCTAAACCCTAAACCCTAAAGCCTCGAGCCAAACCCTAAACCCTAGACAATAGTCACTATAAGCTAAATCCCAAACCCTCACATTGGGAGTGAGGGCTCTAATTATGATATCTGCTAATTACAGCCCTTTGTCTAAACCCTAGTCTTAAACCCTAAACCCTAATCTTAAACCCTAAACCCTAATTCTAAACCCTTAAACCCTCGCCACAAACCCTCGCCCTAAACCCTCAAACCCTAACCCTAAACCCTTGGGAAAACCCCGCGTCTGCGTAGCTGCAGCACCAAGCGACCTAACCCCAAACCCCAAACCCTAAACCCTAAACCCTAAACCCTAAACCCTAAACCCTAAACCCTAGGGGCTTTGGGGTGTATGTACAGCTGGACGCTGCGGAGACAAAGGCGGAAAGTTTGGAAGTGAAATATCATCATTCTGAAACTCGATATGAGGCAAGACTTTATTTATTTATTTTTATTATTTATTAAATATTAATTTATTTATTTATTTATTTATTATTTATTATTTATTATTTATTATTTATTATTTATTATTTATTCGTTTTCTTATTTTTTTACTTATTTTATTTGTTTGTTTATTTATTCATTGTTTATTATTTATTTGTTTAGTTATTTTATTTACTTGTTTATTTATGAATTATTTATTATCTATTTATTTACTTACTTATTCATTTATTTAATTTATTTATTTATTCATTTATTTAGTTATTTACTTATTTTATTTATCCATTATTTTATTTTATTTTATTTATTTCATTGTATTTATTTATTTATTTATTTTCAGTTGTTTGTCATTTGTTGTTTATTGGCGCTGCTGCTTCTCCAGTTGGCCAAATAAATAAATAAATAAATATATTAAATAAATAAATAAATAAATAAATAAATAAATAAATAAATAAATAAATAAATAATAAATAAAAACAATAAATAAATAAATAATTTAAATAATTTGAATAATTGATTTCTTCAGGAAGTTGCTTCTGCACTTTGCAAAACGCATGCAGCCCATCAAGAGTCTCTCGCGAAGCTTTCAGCTCAGGTTCAAATTTAGGGTTTAGGGTTTAGGGTTTAGGGTTTAGGGTTTAGGGTTTAGGGTTTAAGATTTAGGGTTTAGGGTTTAGGGTTTGGGGCTTAGGGTTTGCGCTGAAGAAGCAGCAGCGGGGAAACCAGGGTTCAGCTGTTTACTTGCAGTGCTAGGGGTTAAGGGTCTTGGGCCTAGGGTTTAGGGTTTAGGGTTTAGGGTTTAGGGTTTAGGGTTTAGGGTTTTGCTTGCAGCTGCAGCTGAGCGCTGCTGAGCTGCAGAAAATGAAAATTGCTTTTGAGGCTTCGAAAGAAGAAAAGGAAAAAAACGAAGACGAAATAAAACAATTGAAAGAAGAGCTGCAGGCCACGCAGCACGTAAACCCTAAACCCTAAACCCTAAACCCTAAACCCTAAACCCTAAACCTAGGCCGTAGTTAAGTTTTAGTATTTAATTCACTTTAAAAGTATATAAATAATTTTATTTATTTGTATCTTTTTTTCTGTCTTTCAGCCTATCAGGTGTACGCACACCTGGGCTCAAAGAGATCTGTTTATATCACACTGAACTTTAGGGTTTAGGGTTTAGGGTTTAAGGGTTTAGGGTTTAGGGTTTAGAGTTTGCGGTTCCGGGCCTGGGCTTTGGGGCTTAGCGTGCAGAGCGGAGGGTTTAGGGTTTGGGGTTTCTGAGGCTTGGGCCCCAGGTCTTGGGGCAAAAAGTGTCTAGCAGGTTTAAGGTTTAGGGTTTAGGGTTTAGGGTTTAGGGTTTAGGGTTTAGTGCGGCTGTTTAGGACTTGGAAGAGTCTGAAAAGAAAGCAAAAGAAGAAATGGTTTTGCTGCAAGAACTGAAAATAGAACTTGCAGCTTTTCAGAGGTTTGATGAAAGACTCGAACAGTGCTTCACCATGATCGTCGAGTCCGGTAACCCTAAACCCTAAACCCTAAACCCTAAACCCTAAACCCTAATTCCGATATCCAGAGTAGCCCGTAAACGCTACGAGACACTAAACCCTATTAAACCCTTAACCGTACCAGATCCTAAACCCTTCTAAATCCTAAACCCTACTGGACTTCAAACCCTACTAAACCCTAAACCCTACTAAACCCTAAACCCTACTACTAAACCCTAAACCCTCCTAAACCCTACTAAACCTGAATGCTGGAGAATAAACGCTGATAAGCCCTAAAAGGTAAAGCTTAAGCCCCACAAAACCCTAAACTTCGCTAAACCCTAAACCCTAAACCCTCGTAAACCCTAGACGCTGAACTCTTGAGCTGAAATGCTAAGCCCGTAGCCCTAAACCCTAAACCCTAAACCCTAGCTCCTTCACTTCCGGCTTTTCTCTCTTTTAATTGCTAAAGTATTTATTTAATTGTTAAATTAATTTATTTGTTTTTACTTTCTCCCATCTTTTGCTGCTGCGCAAGTTTGCTGCTGCGGCTGCGGAGCTGGGGTGTACGTACACCTCAGAAGGCCGGCGCGGCGGCGGTCGATCTTTTCCGATTTTTTTCATTTTTTTGAATTTAAAAGCCGAATTAGTGAAATAAAACATTTTAATTCCGTTTAATTCATTATTTGGGATTCAAAATGGTGCATTTAGTTGCATTTGGCGGTTTATTTTCCGGAATTTGGACTTCTTTCCGCAGAAACGCCCCCCAGCCAAGAACTCGTTGCCCCTTTTCTCAACTTGAAAATCCCCGGCTATAAACTGCTGCATAAAACCTTCAATTTGGCCTCGAGGCTTTTTGCTTTAAATCAAAAGTTCAAAAAAGTGGAAGTGAGCCTTTAAAGCAATTAAACCAATTAAAATAATGATTTAATGGATAAATGGCAATTAAATCCATTAAAATAATGATTTAATGGATAAATGGCAATTAAATTAGTTAAAATAATGATTTAATGGATAAATGGCAATTAAATTAATTAAAATAATGATTTAATGGATAAATGGCAATTAAATAAGTTAAAATAATGATTTAATGGATAAATGGCAATTAAATCAATTAATTAATAATTAATTTAACAAAAGCTTTTTAAATTCTTCATTAAAATCACCAAATTAGCGAAAAAATCAGAAAATTAATGGAAGTAATGATTAAATTAGGGAAAATTGTAATTGAATAATTTAAATAAAAATTAAATGAATGAAAAGATATTTAAATAAATGAAAAGAATTTTAAAATAAATGAAAAGGATTAAAAAGTAAATCGAAATGATTAAAAAATAAATGAAAATGGTAATAGAAGAAGAATGAAAATGATAAAAAGGAAAAGATGATTTAAGTGATTAAAAGTGATTATTAAAAAGAATGGAAATTATAAAAAATAAATCAAAATGATTATTAAAAAGAATGAAAAAATAATTAAAAGAAAGAAAATCATAATAAAAGAATAAAATTAAAAAGACTTGATTAAGCAAAAACAGGAAAAAAGATTTGTTTTGCTTTTCCACATGCCTTTTCAAAGTTTCATTTTAAAAGTAACTTTATTTATTTAATTATTTAATTAATTGATTATTTATTAATTATTTAATTAATTGATTATTTATTTATTTATTTAATTATTTAATTAATTGATTATTTATTTATTTATTTAAATTTGAATTCGAATTTGAATTTAAATTTAAATTTGGATTTAAATTCAAAAAAGAAATTTTTTATTTGCATGCAAAATCCTGGTGTATATTTTTGCATTTTAGAAACAACATGTTTGCTGTACGTACACCGCAATAATAAAACGTTCTTAATTTAATTCAATTTAATTTAATTTAATTTAATTTAATTTAATTTAATTTAATTTAATTTCTTTCATCTTATTTATTTTATTTATTTTATTTTATTTTATTTTGTTTTACTTTATTTTTCTTTTTTTGCGCAAAGTGCACATTGTTCAGGTGTACATACACCGCAGACTGTATTGCATTTTCCAAGTTGTGGATTTTATATTATTAAATATATTTTATTATTATTAAATATATTTTATTATTATTAAATACATTTTAGTATTATTAAACATATTTTATTATTATTAAATACATTTTAGTATTATTAAACATATTTTATTATTATTAAATACATTTTATTATTATTAAATACATTTTATTATTATTAAATATATTTCATTATTATTAAATATATTTTATTATATTTTAAAAACATTTATTTAACATTAATAAATACATTATATAGTGCTGCATTAAATTTGTCAGTTTCGCAGCAAAATGGAATTTATTTCTAAAGTGGAATTTTTTATAAATAAAAAATAATTAATTCTGCAAATTTAAAAGGCTTTTAAAAGCAAAATAAAGACAAAAACAAAGCAGACAAACAATTAAAATCGACACGCCGACTCCTCTTCCTGCTGCTGCTGCTGCTGCTGCTGCTGCTGCTGCTGCTGCTGCTGCTGCTGCTGCTTGCAGACTGAGCTGGAGGCGTCGGAGGCAAAGCGGAAGCAGCTGGCTGCGATGCTGCAGGCGGAGCGCTGCAGCAGCAGCAGCAGCAGCAGCAGCATTTGTTCTTTCCCTGAGCTGCGGGAGCGTTTGCTGCAGCTGCATGCAAGATGCATAGCAGCAGAAGCAGCACTAAAAGAAGAAATAAATAAAAATGAAATGCTGCAGCAGCAAAGAGCAGCGCTTGCCAGCGACCTCAAGAGGTGTCTAGACACCCGAACTGAAATGCAACGCTGCATCGAAGCTGCTGCAACAAACAGCGCATGCATTTGCTGCTGCGTCCTGCAGCAGCAGCAGCAGCAGCAGCAGCAGCAGCTGCAGACGCAGCAGGAGCAGCAGCCAATTCCAAGTGTGGGACAGCAGCTTCAGCAGCAAATGATGCACCAACCGCAGCACATGCAGCGACAGCAGCAGCAGAATCAGCTGCAGCAGCAGCAGGAACAGCTGCAGCAGCTGCAGCAGCAGCAGCAGCAGCAGCAACAGCAGCAGCATTGCCAGCAGCAGCAGCAGCAACTGGCATCGACATCCTTGCTTAAAGCAACACTGCCTTGCCTACAACAGCAGCACTTGCTGCTGAGACACGCGAGCCAGCTGCAGCAGCCTTTTCAGCAGCAGCAGCTTCTGCAACAGCAGCAGCAGCAGCTGCAGCAGCAGCAGCAGCTGCAGCAGCAGCTGCAGCAAGGATGCCCGGTTTATGAAGAGCAAACAAAGGCTAGTACATCTTCTGAAGGGCCAAGCAGCAGCACCACTGCAGCAAGCTGCTGCTTCTCAGGAGCTAACCGCAGCAACAGCAGCAGCAGCTGCAGCAGCAGCTGCAGCAACAGCAGCAAATGCTGCAGCTGCAGCAGCAGCTGCTGCTACAATGTGCCCTCTGCTGAGAGCCATGTGCCAGCTGCAGCAGCAACAGCAGCAGCAACAGCAGCTGCAACAGCAGCAGCAGCAGCAGCAGCAGAAGCAGAAGCAGAAGCTCCTCGGCATCACCACCGAAAGAAATGTAAATTTCATTCCAGACTAATAAGCAAGGAAGAGACAGGAGCTGCTGCTGCTAGTTTTGGTGCTGCTGCTGCTGCTCTGCTGCTGCAGCAGCAGCAGCAGAAGCAAAAACAAGTAGAAGCAATGCAGCACTTACGGTGTACTGACACCGCAAGACACCCAGGCAAGCAGCTGTCTTGCTGCGTTGCTGCTGCTGCTGCTGCTCCTGCTGCTGGCTGCTGCGCTGCTGCAAAAAGCAGCAACTGCTGCTGCAGCTCGAAACCAGCAGCAGCTGCAGCAGCAGCAGCACACAGCAGCAACAACTGCAGCATGTCTGCGTCTTCTGTACCCTAAATAACCCCAAATGCTGCAGCAGCAGCAGCAGCAGCAGCAGCAGCAAAATTTGTTTTCCCTGTTCTTTGCCCAATGCCGCATCTCACTGTGCTTTGCAGCAGCAGCAGCAGCAGCAGCAGAAGCAGACCATGGCAGCAGCAGCACTAACCATAGCAGCAAGCAGCAGCAGCAACCATAGCAGAGAGCATCAGCAGCAACTGCTGCAGCAACTCGCAGTAAAAGCAGCAACAAGTAGAGCAGCAATAAACAGCAGAAGCAGCATCAAATGCTGCCAGCCGATGCAGCACTAGCAGCACTAGCAGCAGCACGAACGGCAGCAGCAGCAGCAGCAGCAGCAGCAGCTGCAGCAGCAGCAGCAGCAGCAAAGTCCAAACTCCAATCTTAGCTCTCAAGAGTTGGATAAAAGGAAAAAATGAAAACGAAAAAAACTGAGGGAAGCCAACGGTGAGTATAAACGAAGCAGAAGGCTTTAACACTGCTGTGCATTTGCTGCTGCTACTGTGCTGAGCACCGCAGCAGCAGCAGCAACTGCTGCTGTAGCTCCAGGAGCAGCTCCAGCAGCTGCTGTTGTAGCTGCTGCAGCTGCTGCTGCAGCAGCTGCTGCAGCAGCAGCAGCAGCTGCTGCTGCTGCTGCTGCTGCTGCAGCCGCTGCGGCACTACTAGAAATGCGCCTCTTTAAAGGAAATGAAGAGCAGCAGAACTGCAGCACAATTGAGCTTTGGAAGCAAAACTAAAATGAAATAATGAAAATGAAGAACAGCCGCTGCTGCTGCTCTCGGGTGTACAGACACCTCGACACTTCTCCAGGTGTCCCGGCACCTTCTCGGGTTGTTTCAGCTGCGCAGGCTGCTGCTGCTGCTGCTGCTCTTGCTGCTGCTGCTGCTGCTGCTGCTCTCGCTGCGGCTGCGGCTTCCGCTGCTGCTGCGCTGCTGCGGCTGCTGCTGGTGTTGCGGCTGCTGCTGCAGCTGCTGCGGCTGCTGCTGCAGCTGCTGCTGCCGCCGCTGCTGCGGCTGCTGTCCTTGTTGCTGCTGCTGCTGCTGCTGCTGCTGCCTTTCCTGCTGCATGCATGCAACTTATTCGGTGGGAAGCAAATTAGTTTGAGGGAAACTTCATTTCGGGTGTACAGGCAAACTTGGCTCTTGAGGTGTACAGACAGCTCGCGGCACTTCAGGTGTATAGGCACCTCCCGGGTGCACTAGGTCCGCATACACCGCAGAGCACTTCAATTAAATTCAAATCAAATTAAATCACTTTTATTATTTCTTTCTTTTTAAATTATAAATCACTTCTCGGCAAATGCATTTAAATCGCTCCTACAGGCCGCCGCACCCTCAAGCATGGCCAAAGGCACTGATGCATAGCTAGCTAGCCACCCAGCTAGCTAGCTAGCCACCCAGCTAGCTGGCTACCCATCTAGCTAGCCAGCTAGCTAGCCACCCATCTAGCTAGCTAGCTAGCCAGCTAGCTAGCTAGCTAGCTGGGCGCTTCACTGAAATCCATCGCGCTCCCCCGCGGCACTGGCTCGCTGGCCGCCCAGAAAGCTGCCTGGCTAGCTGGAACTGCTCAGCTAGCTAGCCAGGCAGCTAGCTGCTGCAGCAGCTCAGCTAGCTAGCCAAGCAGCTAGCTGGTGCAGCAGCTTGCCAGCTAGCCAGCTAGCTAGCTGCTTCCGCTATGCCGCTGGCTAGCTACCTAGCTAGCTAGCTAAGCAGCTAGCCAGCCACTTAGCTAGCTAGGTAAGTAGCTCGCTGGCTAGCTGGGCAGCTCCGTGGCTCACTGGCTAGCTAGCTAGCTAACTGGCCAGCTATGTAGCTAGCTTGCTGCTGAAGCATCGACCCCGTCGCTGCCGCTGCTGCTGCTGCTGCTGCTGCAGCTGCTGCTGCTAGCGCTTATCCCTCCTGCTGCTGCATGCCCTGCACGGCTCCTGCTGCTCCTACGGTTGCTGCTGCTGTTTTAGCTACGGTTGCTGCTGCTGTTGCTGCTACGGTTGCTGCTGCTGCTGCTGTTGTTGCTGCTACGGTTGTTGCTGCTGCGGATGCTGTTGTTGCTGCTACGGTTGCTGCTGCTGCTGCTGCTACTGTTGTTGCTGCTCGGCTGCTGTTCCTGTCGCTGTTGCTACGGTTGCTGCTGCTGCTACGGCTGCTGTTGCTGTTGCTGCTGCTGCTGTTGCTGCTGCTGACGGAAGAAAAAAGAACACTGTTTGTCGGTCATGAGAAGTAGCACTACAAATATTCCCGTTCCACGCTGCCGCTGCTGCTGCTGCCTTTGCTGCTGCTGCTGCTGTCGCAGCTGCTGCAGCGGTTTCCCATGCTGCTGCTGCTGCTGCTGCCGCAGCCGGTGCAGCGGCTTCCGATGCTGCTGCTGCTGCAGCTGCTGCAGCTGCTGCAGCTGTTTCCGATGCTGCTGCTGCTGCTGGTGATTTGCTGCTGCTGCTGCCACTGCTACGTTTGCTGCAGTTGCTGCCTTTGCAGCAAATCCACCGCTCTCTCTCCGGTTGCTGGTTTTGCTGCTGCAGCTTTTGCTGCAGCTTTTGCCGTAGCTTTCGCTGCAGCTTTTGCTGCAGTCCTTGCTGCAGTTTTTGCTGCAGTTTTTGCTGCAGTCCTTGCTGCAGCTTTTGCTGCAGCTTTTGCTGCAGTCCTTGCTGCAGCTTTTGCTGCAGTCCTTGCTGCAATTTTTGCTGCAGTTTTTGCTGCAGCGTTTGCTGCAGCTGCTGCTGCTGTTGCAACTCCTGTTGTTGCTGTTGCAACTGCTGCTGCATTCAGTGCTGCTTCCTTGCTGCTGCTGCTGCAGCTGTTACAGCTGCTGCTGCTTTCCTGCTGCAAGTTTTGCTGCAGTTTATGCTGCCTTCATTACTGCTGCTGCTGCAGCTTTTGCTATCAGCTGCAGATGTTTCTGCTGCAGTTAATGCTGCCGCTCTTGCGGCTGCTGCTGCTGCAGCTTTTGCTGCAGTTCATGCAGCTGCTTCCACTGCTGCAGCGTTTGCTGCAGTTGGCGCTGCTTTTACTGCTGTTGCTGCAGGCAAACCTGCAGTTTCTACTGCTGGCTTTGCTGCTGCTGCTGCTGCTGCTGCTGCCACAACTATTTCCAAAGCGGCTGCTGCTGCCCTTGTTTGGTCCTCTGCTACGGCCTCTTCTCTGCCGCACCTGCTGCATTCCTGCTGCTGCTGCTGCTGTTGCTGCTGCTGCTGCTGCTGCTGCTGCTAGCCCACAGTTACGTAATAGTCCAACGGCTCTCTGACCAGCGCGTTTGCTGCTGCCACTTCTTCAGGCGTGACTCTAAAAGGCAGCACAACGCCTCCCGCGCTGCTGCTGCTGCTGCTGCTGCTGCTGAAATCGCCTGCAGCAGCAGCAGCAGCTGCTGCTGCAGGGCACGTGGGAGAGAAATCCCCTCCGTCCAACTCTGCTACGCTGTACCATTCCCTCAGCATGGAAATAGGAGCCCCCCAGGCAGCAGATGGGTTTGCTGCTGCTGCTGCTGCTGCTGCTGCTGCTGCTGCTGCTTCTGATGCTGCAACTGGTGCTGCTGCAGGTGTCGAGAGCTGTGCAGGTACGGAATCTACCCCTGGAACAGCGCCAGAAGCAGCAGCAGCAGCAGCAGCAGCAGCAGCAGCAGCAGCAGCAGACCTCTGCCTCAAGCCGTAATAGCTGCCATCTTTCTCCCGTGTCTTCTTAGCAGCAAAATGAAAAGGCTGTGGGGTTGCCAGCGGCAGCACAGCAGCACGCCGCAGGAAGCGTTTGCTGCCAGCTTCTCTTTCAAGAGTTCGCTTCCCTCTCTGTCCTGCTGCTGCTGCTGGCGTCCGTGCTGCTGCTGCTGCTGCTGCTGCTGGGGCTGCTGCTGCTGCTGCTGGTGCTGCTGCTGCTGCGCATGCAGCAGCTGGCAGCGAGTACTTGCTGTCTGTCGCGGCATCTGCTGTCACATCCCAGCTACAGAACCCTTTGCTGCTATCGCAGAGCTGCTGCTGCTGCTGTTGCTGCTGCTGCTGCAGTTCGTGCAGCTCTTGCTGCTGCGTCAGGAGAAGTTGTTGCTGCAGCTGCTGCTGCTCGGGCAACGGGAGGTGGTGCTGCTGCATTTGCTGCTGCTGCATCTGCAGCTGGAGTTGGTGCTGCAATTGTTGCTGCTGCAGCTGTTGGTACTGCAATTGCTGTTGCTGCTGCAGCAGCACCTGCTGCTGTTCAGTGTATGTAAGGCTGGGGTTCTGCTGCTGTTGCTGCTGCTGGTGCTGCAGTTGCAGCAGCTGCTGCTCCTGCTGCTGCAGTTGCAGCAGCTGCTGCTCCTGCTGCTGCTGCTGGTCTTTGCCTGTCAAGTAATATGAGCCCACGGGAAGCGCACTTTGAGGGCCAATGAGGACAGAAGAAGGCGGAGCAAAACTTTGCTGCAGCAGCAGCGGCTGCTGCTGCTGCTGCTGCTGCTGCTGCTGCTGCTGACGCTGCTTCTGGGGCTGCTGCTGCTGCAGGTTGATGGCTCCCAGACGCTCGGGGAGGCACAGGAAATCGTCAGCCCCACAAGCAAAGCTGCTGCTGCTGCTGCTGCTGCTGCTGCTGCTGCTGCTGCTGCTGCTACAGACTGTTGGGGATAGAGCATCTGTGGGAATCAACAGCGGGGAAGCAGCAAGGCGGCTCTCGTTGCAGCTGTCGCAAGACAAAGCCGGAGAGACAATAACAGGTGTTGCTGCACCTCCTGCTGCTGCTGCTGCTGCTGCTGCTGCTGCTGCTTTGCTTGCTGCCACAGCCTTGTTTGCTGCTGGTCCTTTGCCTGCTGCTGCTGCCTTGCTTCCTGCTGCAGCTGGTGCATTTGCTGCAGTTCCTGCTGCAGCAGCAGCAGCAGCATCCGCGGCCTCTGAGCTGCCTATACACTCCAGTGCCTTCATGCCTGCCGCTCTAACGCGCATTTCGCCTACAAACAAAAACCCCAAACCCTAAACCCTAAACCCTAAACCCTAAACCCTAAAATCCCAAAAACCCCGAAAGCCTTCAAAGCCCTAGAAGCCCTAAGAACCCCAAAAACCCCACACCCCAAAAACTGCAAACCTTACATCCTGAACCCCACATCCCACACCCCAAACCCTAAACCCCAAACCCTAAACCCTAAACCCTAAACCCTGTCTTACCCCTAGCTCCTCTGAGATGCGCGTTGTGTTTCTTGCTTTCCTGCGCATGGCTGTGTGGCTGCGGAGCGGCAGCGGGAGTGGCGGCCGCGCCCGCTGCTGCTGCTGCGCCGCCGCTGCTGCCCGCAGCAGCAGCAGCAGCAGCAGCAGCAGCAGCAGCAGCAGCTTCGGCGTGGCGGCGACTGAACAGCAGCCACTGCAGCACGCGAGCCGGCAGCTGCGCTGCACCCCCCCTGTAAGGCCAACCCCCTGCTGCTTCGTCGGGCTCGGGCAGCCACGGGGGGCAGTCTTCGAAGCGGCGGGGCAGCACGAGGCGGCAGGCGGAGGCGCAGCGCAGCACCAGCCGCAAAGTGCTCACGCGCACGTCCTGCAGCAGCAGCAGCAGCAGCAGCAGCAGCAGCAGCAGCAGCAGCAGCGGTGGGGGCGCTGCTCGTCGTCTCGCCGCTGCTCCACGAGGCCGCGTTGTGCCGACACCAGCACCAGCAGCAGCACCAGCAGCAGCACCAGCAGCAGCACCAGCAGCAGCACCAGCAGCAGCACCAGC